>NC_056730.1:813671612-813861612 GCF_019279795.1 Protopterus annectens
TGAATAGCAATGTTCAATGAAAGTGCACAAGTCATAACTCAGTGGTCAGGTATGCTGGCTCAGATAGAACCAAGTATTGCACAGCTGTACAATATGCAGTTCATATCATCACAAAAATCAAGATGAAAAAAATGTCAGCATACCCCTTTTCAGGAAAAACATTTCAGTTGAGTAGGCATTTATTTTATTGGTTTACAGAAGTCATGTGTCTCTTGTGCATGACTATTATTTCAAGTTCCTAGCAATCAAAATGTGGCACACAAGGTATGCTTAGTGTACAGACAAGAATAATATAAATTATCATGGTAGTATGCATATTTTCTCACAAGATGTATATAAATTAAGTGTTTTTTTTATAACAGGAAAAGGGGGTTGTAGCTTAGGAGGCACATACCTTTAAATATGATAATGCTTAGCTATAAAATGTACACATCACACACTGCAGCTCTTTGGTGAGGCAGTTAAAGATCTAATGGAGGATAGTGACTCATCCATATCATGTACACATTGCTGAGCATTCTGATTATCATCCAGCTATTACACCTAGTAAGGACCTCTGTGTGACACCAATGATAACATCTCACTCTGACTTGTGTCCTTAGAATTACCGTGGGGCTAGAATTTAATGCCTTTAATTTTCCAAATTTCACTCTACTCCAGCACCAGCACTTCAACTTTAATAAATTAACCCAATGTAAAGCTGAAACTCCAAAATGTTGTGAACAAATCCAGATTTTTATTAGAAATACCCAATGTACATTTTGCGTGTAACACCTTTTTGAAGGATTAAGATATGCAGCATTCATTATCAGTCATTCAGACAACAAGTATTCTGCTACCTCTTCAAAGAATATCACAAGATTCAAATTGTAAGTGACCTGCTTAAAATCTAATACTGTTTCATATCTAACAAAATTTGTTTACCTGTGTTATTCTGGATAAATTCCCTTACACTTCTTTCTGTGATTTTTTATATCATACTAGTCAGGCTGACTGGGTCTTGTATGAACCTTCCCTCCCATTTTTAAACTGGTATCACCATAGTCTATAATCAGAGGTCAAAGATGTACATATCTGGAGTCCCTCAAGGCTCCATTCTAGGACTCATACTCTTCAACATTTTCACAAACAACCTTTACACTGCCTCTCACCCTGGGACCCTCATTCAATATGCTGATGATCCCACCATAATCTGCACTGCTCAATCACTACCAGAACTACTTTCTAAAACTCAACAGTCCTTTACTGCAGTTGAATCCTGGCTAAGAAATGCCCAACTCTTTCTTAATCTAAAGAAGACAAAACTAGTGCTCTTTCATCCCAACAATACCTCCCCTGTCATTGATCATTTCAACATCCTTGCATCTGACAACACTGTCATAGAAATAGTGGAGGAAACCAAATTTCTATGTGTTATCACTGACAATAAACTTTCATTTGACCCCCATATACAGCAGAATATAAAGAAAACTCATCAAAAACTGGGACTCTTATATAGAAACAAACATTTCTTTATTGCAGCAACCAAAACTACCCTGACAAAAACATTTTTACTTCCCTCCCTTCTTTATGGTACCCCTATCTTAACTAACTTACAAACTTCTACAATAAGCAAGATGGAACAGTGCTGCAACAAAGTTGCAAAGTTTGCCACACACTCTAAATATCACACACACCAGTGTAAACCACTTCTAGAATTAAACTGGCTTGAACTCCCAACCAACTTGCCTTTATTCAGCTATCCACCTTGCACAACCTCATTTTCAAGCCTACTGCCTGCCCTGCACTAGTCAATCTAGTCACATGTTACACACCAAATCGATCCCTATGATCAGAAGGCAAGAATCTCTTAGCTATCTCAAACCCACAAGAAAACCAAGTCACTCTCTGTATTCATACTCTGTCTGTATACTTTGGCATTCACTACCTCAAGCTACCAGGTATATGCCTGGTACAACCCATTTCAAAACCTCTTTAAAAAATCATCTCAAAAATACATGGCTCTGCTCCGGCATAAAGCCTGCCTAATGCTCAGGTCTTCCTCTTTTTCCACACTAGTCTCATCGTCCTCGTCTGTCACATTTCAGTCCCTCACAGACTGAATATCCTAAGGCTCTTCTAACTCCTCTGCTTCTATACCATATCCATAAGCTACTGCTCAGGCTTTATTGCTTCTATTCTTAACTCTCTCTCTCTCTCACTGTCTAGCTGCATCACTAACTTTCTGGCTGCTATTTTCCTAACTGAAACTAACATTCTATTTTTCATGTACTATAACAGTCAGTGTCACACATTGCACTATCTACGTACTATTTTTTGGACACTGTCTACATCATGTGTGGTGAGAGTGACTATTATTGTCTGTAATGTTTTAACTCTATAGAACTGTCTAGATGTGTAGCAATATATTGTAACATCTTGTAACATAGTTTGTTCTTTCAACTTATTTTTGTAAAGTATTTCTAATGTAATTTGTACTGCATTGGATTAAACTGTATTTGTATTGTAATGTATGTGGAGCTTTTCTCCCCGGGTCTTTGTTGAAAATGGGTTCTGTAGACCCAGTCAGACTACTCTGGTAAACAAATGTCAAATAAATAAATATGCAATAATGTGCTTATTATGACAATGAGTATAAGAAATCATGCTGAATAGTATAATGAAACTTGAATTTTTGATTGTACTTGTAGCAGCAATCACCATGTATGTAGTTATATATGGCATGCCTCCCCTTGTGTCTATAGCATTTGTCATATATCCTTACTGAGTATAAAATCTGTGAATTTTTTTTTGAATGCACCCTCCCTAGATCCTGTCTCTATATCACTTCATTAAGTATTTATAAAGTTTGCTACGAATGGTTAATCTTTGAGATCAACGTGAGTTTCTTACTTTATTTAATGTAGACTTGTTTTAATTGCTAGGACAATTTTAAAAATAAATAGTACCCATTTTCTACAATATATCTTAGAAATTTTGTGATTCCACCAAAGGTGTTTTCTTCTTGAATTCATTCCATTCCAGCAAAGGTGTTTTCTTCTTGAATTTATCTAAATTATTTGTCTTAACAGTATGTACATATGAATGCAGTGGTTAATACTATTATAAAATTCATGGGTGTATATCACAAAATCGAAAGGTGACAAGTTTGAAGCTCGAAACTTCGAACTTGCAACCTCAAAAATGGAAAACATCAACATGTAAAGCAGAGATCACCACAGAGTGCGGGGAAGGGAAGATTTCCTTTTACTGCACTGTAGTGCGATCTCTGAGTTGGTATATTTAAGTAGCGGGGGGGTGTGGGGGGTACAGGGGGGCTTGCCCCCTGCATAGAGTGTTTTTTGTGTTGTTTCGGATGTTTAGTGTTCTTTTTTTCACGTTTGATGTTTTCCGTTTTCAAGGTTGCCAGTTCGAAGTTTTGAGCTTTGATATTGTTAGCTTTTGATCATATGATATAAACCCAAATTCATTGACAGTATTATAAACATTTTTATTTGGGTCACAGAAGGTAGTATCACAGTGTGGTTTCATAAGTATGTCATTCAGTGATTTATACTTTCTGCTAGTAAAGTTTAGAAGGTGTAAGTTGTTTATGATGAATGTACAAAATTATGTAGGACTAGTAAAACCATATAACAAAGCACTCATAATTCACAAACATCACGTGGAGCTTGTGAGTATCTGCATAGACAACTGCACAACAGGAGAGAGTTAAGGTATTCATTAAACATCCAATTGAAGTCCCCCTCCACTAACGATTAAAATCCTGTGAATTGCATAGTACAACATGTAGTACTAGTCAGATGGCTACAGAGCTACCAATCTAGACTAATTAGATGTGAAATGAAAAGGCTAAGTAACAATTTTTGCAGAAAAGTAGTTTGTAGTGTCAAGTACTGACAAAACGTAGCAGCAATTGGTTGCTCCAGTGGAGTCACTGTTTGTAGGTAAGCAGTGCATAGCAACAAACTACTGTAACTACGCACTCTGGCAATCCCCACACTCTGATACAACACAGCTAATACTAATCATACAATAATAGAAAGATCAAGGTTACTGAGTCTTGCAACCATTATAGCTTGCCAATCCCCCTCCAGGCTGTACATCCCCTGTCAAGGAGGACTAGGCTAGTCAAGCCTGGGGTGAATTTTTGAGTTCCTATCCAATTATACAGGTCCCATCTGAAGGCAAGTAGTGAATCACACTACTTTATATATAGGGGAAGTCTAATTCAGAGGCGAGGGATGCTGAGTAATAAATCTGCCTCTCCACTTTTTTTAATGTGCTAAAGCAGGTTTTGATGTTTTGTTCTGGTATCTGTGGGAATGTTTGATTTGTGATGATACAAGAGATTCTAGACTACTGGGCCCTATCTAATCATAAAGCAAAGCATAGGTCTCTTTTGAAAAGCCTATAAGACATAGAAAAGAAAGACAATCTAGTCTTTTCTGATAGTGTGGGGATTTTATGTCTGTGATCTTTTTTAAGAATCTTGGAGGTCTTACAAACTGTGTATTATGCCTGGCGAGGGACATTCCAAAGGATGCATGCTATTCTATAATTGGTTGAATCAGTGCTGAGTACGAGATTACAATAACATCTTTAGATCTGAATGAAATTCCCTTGGTAATCAGCTGCACCAAGTGGAAGGACTTCCTAACAACCTTTACTGGGAAAGTGTCAGTCAACTGATAGCTCTATCAGTGAGTGCTGAATGATCAAGGCAACCTGGGTAAAACTGCTTTTGCCTTGAGTGGAGTTGTCTTTTTGCTCTACTGTTATATGAATTGCGGACTAGATATCGGGGTGTGGGGGGCTTGCCCAACCCCCCACAAAAGAAACATGCTCCTGAGGATCATAGAACGTTGTCGCACATTTTTTTTTATTCAATCAGAACTCGATAACAGAATTGCTGATTGATTGACAGACATCCCCTTTGTTACATGGTGATTAAGGAAAGGGAATTATCAACCCAGGTCCCCAGGTCTCTAACTACATTTTCATTTTGAAGTGTCAATGCTATATGCTGGAGGGAATGGTTTGTCTGTCAAATTACCATTTAATATAAGCCCACTTTCAATACACCAGACATTTACAAGTATAAACTCCTGCTAAAGGCCTTTTATGTCAGAGGTTGATTTGACAATGGCTTCCAGTTTGATTGGTTAGCTATAGATCTGGATTTTTAGTTTCTAGGTTAGAGAAGTAAATGCTGGACAAAAGTGGTCCCATCTCTGAACCCTGCAGGACACTACTGCGCACCTTTATGTTTTCTGATACTGTCTCATTACCAGCACCTTTTGAGTTCTGTCTTTTAGCCAGTGTACTGTCTATCTTATCACATACGGATCTATTTGTAACAGAGTTAGTTTATTAATTATGCTAATTATGCACTGTGAACACTGTCAACAGCTTGTCTTACCTTTCCAAAGAAGTTTGTCAGGTTCATTAGACAAGATCTACCTTTTACAAAACCAAATTGCTTTGGATCTAGCCTGATGAACTTTTTAATGTCAATCAAGTCTGTTATAATGTATTCTGTGGTCTTACAAATAAGACTCATTAGGGTCTTGGGCCTATAGTTTCTAAGGGTCAGTAGTAGGGCCACGTTTATGGAGTAGCATCACCAGTGCTTTACCCTATGCTTCCAGGACTGAACCTGCTGCCAGGCTTAAGTTAAATAGTTTATGGAGAGGTCCCACATGGGCTGGTTTAACCTGGCATGTTATCTGGTCTCATGGATGAAGTGTTCTTAGTCTTGGAAAGCACTTTAAGTTCATGCGCTTTACTGATGATGGGGGGTTTGTATGATATGGATATCAGAGGGCTTTGGATAGTCATCACAGGAGTGAAATATGGATAAAATGTATTTGTTGTATATTAGTAATGCCTCCATTTACTACAAGTTCTGTACATTGTTGAGTGTTGTTTCTTAGTTTTCTGACAAAACAAAACAAGGCTTTGTCCTGCGTTCCTGAGCTACCTTACATCTAATAGTCTATTTTTTTAATTTTTCATCGAGTTCCTAATATTTTCCTTGACTTGGGGTATTTTAGATCTGTTGTATACTTCAAGGAGTTTTTCCTTTTATTGTGGATTTTATTTATGCCAGTGGACCACTAGGGCAGTTTGATTTTATACTTACCATTGCATTTAGAGCTAGATGGGACTGCCATTTTTATACATCTATATATGGGGATATAAAACAACTTTGTGAATCTATCTAAAGTGCTTATGTCTGGGGTCATTGGAGTGATGTTGCTATAGATGAATTTTGAGACTTACTCATAGGATTTGAAGATATCTACGTACTTGAAGTCTTTGAATCCCAATATATTGATTTTTTGGGAGCTACAAGTGAAGATGTGCATGATGAGTCTACATTTGTAAGTACTAGGTAAAAAATATTTTATCCTTAGGCTAGATTACTAGTAATCTGTTCCTTCTGAGTTTTTAATTTAGGCTTGGAGTACAGCAGATCACTTCTATATAATAACATACAAATTTCACCCACTCAATTGCATGGCAAAATATTTGAGTTGCTCTTTATTATTTATTAGACAGAAGGAAGAAAGAATTTCTGCAGGACTTTTCAGGCATATGGCAATAGCTGGCTTTGGGTGTAGGTAGGGAGAAACCATTGGTCAAGAATACATAAATAGTCAAGCTTTGCAACTCATCCCAGTGTTTTGATTCTGTACAGGGTTGCCAGACGTCCCTATTTGGGTGGGACTGTCCCGAGATCAGCAGCCTAATCCCGAGTCCCGCCCTGCTGGTTTAAATCCCGGCCAGCCTCCGCTTTGTTTTTTTTTTTTTTTTTGATTGGCCCATATACCTGGCATACAGGCCAATCAAAAATCGCTAAACACGGAGCTTCTTGTGTTCCGCATTAAACAGAAGTAGCTCCGTGTTTAACGATGTTTGATTGGCCCATATGCTTTTTTTTTTTTTTGCTCTTCACTTGCCGTGAAAGACTTTTTTTTTGTCTCTACCTGGCTTTGGAAATCTGGCAACCCTGATTCTGTATATCCAAGAATGTGCTCCAGAAGTGAACTGACCTTTGACCAGCATGAAAGAAGGATTTACTGAGGTTGCTGTCCTGTCATCTTCAACTATCCCAACACTTGTATGAGCATTATCATAACAGAAGTTGTCAGGTTAGTGTTGGAGAAAGATATACTATGTATTGAGCAATTCAGGACATTCAGTAACTGTTTCAACAAAACAACCTCAGTTTAAACAGGAAACCTCAAAGTGTGTGTGTGTGTGTGTGTGTGTGTGTGTGTGTGTGTGTGTGTGTGTGTGTGTGTGTGTGTGTACATGCATTTGTGTGTAAAGCATACATGACTGCCATGCAGGATTTCAGACAGTACAGCTCAATTTGATTCAATATTTAAACCACAGTAAGGATACAGGTCAGTGAGCCAGAGTCACATTATATGAAAGTAACTATTTGTTCTGTGTTACTTAAGAATCTGCAACTTAACCTTGCATCCTCGATGTGGTTTAGCTAGGTAACTAAGTATTGCCTATATACTTTATACCACTTCTGGGGTCTACCACACCGGGACTGTACACCATTAAACTGCACTCTGTGCATAATAGATCACTCTGTCCTTGTGTATGCTGCAGAGCTGCTGGGTGATTGGACTTTATAAACTGCACTGCAGTTATGATCAAATGCCTGGACGACTTCACCCATTCAACGTACATCATAAAGTACAACATTTAGGAATCTGGTGGCCCATTGTCATAATCTTTGTTAATTACAGGGGATACAAACATGGGTGGAAGGCAAACAACTAAAAGGGCATCAGTATGATATATATAACAATACCATCCCTAGATTTCATACTTTTAGTTCCAAATTGCTTTGCTTAAGGAAGTCAATCAATATCTGAGCTTACTTCTTATAATGTCTATGTAGAAATCTTCATATTCTGTAGGAGACAAAGAGTGTACTTTATTTTCTTTTAGTATTATATTAAATACCATTGATTTTAATTTTAAATGAGCAATTTCTAGTCATGAGTTGTCTTCTTGCCTTTTTTCTTTTACATTTCTTTTACAAATATTGAGACACTACTGGTTGCTTAAGGGAATAAATATTTAAAATCAGTTTCATCATTGATAAAGTATGGGTATATACAAAATGGAGAGTTTGAAAGAGGTGTGGAGGAAATTTCTTTCAAGGGAAAGGTAGGGAAACATAGGCACAGCCTTTCAGGAAATGGATTACCAAATGGTACACAAAGCTCAGCATATACCAAGATTATATACTCTTTGCACTGACGGAGGTACTGGTTTCCTCAAAACTGACAACATACATAGGTCTGCAGTTGTGGAACTATATACACATCTGCTGACCTCATCAGAACCAAACATAGTGAAGGTTTTAAAGCATGATGAGAAGAATAAGATGACAATTTTGCTTACTGTCAGAATAAAGTGGGAAAAGAAATGAAACCAGTAGTAAACAAAAATTAGACAGCAAATGAATGTGTCAAAAACACAAAATAAAGAATATGAAGAAAAGGATCAGAAGACAAGGGATGAAAACTGGAAAGTCTTCAAATATAATAAGAAGTATAGAGAGACAACTTCTGGAACAACCTCATGTTGACCAAGAATGAATGCAGAATGGGATAAGGAGAGGTGAATTGAAACCAAAAGATGAAAGCCAATTAATGGATGCCCAAGCCGGTGGGCTATGTACATGTTGTTCCATTGAGAAAGTAGGAGAAATAGGTAACTGCAGGTTCTGTAAAACAGAACTATAAAGATCTACACATCTCATTGCAGGGTGGGAAACACTCATGACAGAAGGTCTGTGTGAAGATAGGTGAAGGCTGCCAACCTAGCCAGATAGAATTTTGTAGATAATTCTGTCATTTGTAAATATTAATATAAGCCACAGGCTTGTTCTCTTAAATGGGAAAAAAATGGTGTTAAATGTGGAACTGCAAAAATGTAACAACAGTGCACTCTGTTGTAACAAAGCTGATAAATCAATTCTTTGATGTCAGAACTCGGAGCCAAGATGTCTAGATAAAGGCATTCTGCCTATTGTTTTGAGGCCAGAGTTAATGGCTACTTTGTTATCAATTTGAGGACATAAAGAATGAGAGCATGAGAGCATTTGTCTTGAGAACATCCAACTCACCACTCTGCCTGTGTCTGTATGTAAGTAGGATTTTAGAAATGTGTTTTCTCTAAGATATAGCTAGGAAATAGGAAAATTAGACTAGTTTGTTTTTCTGTGATGTCAGAACTTTTCTACTGTATTATTTTAAATATTTCTCTGTGATCTCTGAACTCTTGACTAGCACTGTGTAGTAAGAAGTATTATCTTGTGATTTTATTATTTATTATTAAATATTTTTAAACCTTTCAACTGTGGCTGTTTTATGTAGAGATAATGTAAGCTCTAGAGTACATTGTATGTATATAGTGATACTGTACTAAGCCACTCCAATAAGCCTTGTTGTCCAGTTATACTTACCATTTGGATAATAATATTGCACAGTAATAATTGGACACCCTTTGTTAAGGGCCTTTTTAGTAGCTGATATTAGTGGGTGGTGGCAGCTGGTACTACCTTCTAGACTGGGCAGAAAGGGGGCACAGCTGGAGAATCTGTGCCAGCCTTCCCAGCAGTGTCTGTGTGTTTGTATACAACTCATATCTCAAAGTGTGTGTATGTCAGCTACTTGGGCAGGGACATGAAGCACTGGTTGGACAGAGAGGGTGCTGGAGGTTTTAGCTTGCCCACTAGGTTGAGATCTGGACCCTATACCTCTGCCAGTGGGTTGTCTTATTGGGGATATGGAGAGAAAGGGAGAAACCAGTCCCAGACTGACTGTGATCTCTGTGTGCTCTTAAGGGAAATTGTACTTTAGTGTGTGTGTGTGTGTGTGTGTGTGTGTGTGTGTGTGTGTGTGTGTGTGTGTGTGTGTCTTTGATATCCTTCCCAGCATGGATGCCTCTCACTGGTATTGGGGGTGAGGATTGAGGCTTGATTGCTGGGCCAGTGCACGGGTGTCACATATTAATTGTTTGGCAGTGGTGGGATATCCACACCACATATTAATTGGTTGGTAAATACTAATTGGCTTGTAGTGGTGTGGGTAGAGTGAATTCCCGTAGCTTTATGTACAGTGATCACTGAAGGTGTTTTGTACTCTAAATCAGCCACGCAGTGAATATATCACTGAAGGTGTTTTGTACTCTAAATCAGCCACGCAGTGAATACTCAGAGTTCAGATCACAATTGTTTTATTTCTTTTGTTAGCTTAGTTAGTCAGGGAGAGTAGGCAGCATGTCAGCAGAGGAGTATGGAAAGCTGATAAGGAGCCAGCTGGCTGAGATGTGCCAGGCTAGGGGACTGGTCCATGGGAACCTGACTAAGGCAGATATTATTGCAGATTTGGTCACAGCTGCATCAGGAAACAGCAACTAGGAGGATGATCAGACTGACAGTGGAGATGTACCACCCTCAGAGAATGAACAGCTCAACCTTTCTGCAGAGGACTTAAAAATCCATCTGGCATTAAAGAGACTTGAATTGGAGGCCAGGCGATTGGAAACAAAAGCAGCTGAGAGACTGAGATGTCTGCAGGCTGAGGAGAATGAGAAATTGCTATGCCTGAAAGCTGAGGAAAAGGAAAGGCAGAGGCAGCATAAGAAGGAGATGCTGACTCTTCGCCAGAGTCATGGAGGTAATGGGGAAGGGAGTAACTGGACCCCAGAAGCACAAAAGGTCAGTAAATTTCTTCCACAGTTTAAAGACAGGGCTAATTTTTATGGTCCCATTCATATGTTTGAGAGGGTATGTAAACAATAGAAATGTTGACCAAAGGCTCTGGGTACGGTTCCTGCCCCCCCTCACTCCATGGTAAAGCTGTAATTGTGTTGTCTAAAATGTCTGACATTGACTGTTTAATTACACTGTCGTTAAGCATTGCTTGTTGGAATGTTTTAAGCTAACACTTGAAACTTATAGGAAAAAGTTTTGTGAGCATTAACGCAAGGCAGATGAAAGTGTGTGTGAATATGTTGCTGAAATGAACACTTATTTTCATAGGTAGGTGAGTGGATGTCAGGTCACCACTTTTGAAGGGCTGGCAGAACTTTTGGTGAGGAAACAAGCCCTTAGCACTTTGTCTGAGGACATGAGCATCTGGTTAGCTGATAGACAATGTGCTTCTTCAGATGAGTTGGGGAAGAAGGGAGACCTATACCTAGCAAGCAGGGCATCCCTGCACAGGAAAGGGACCCCCAGTACTGCTCATGGGTCTAAAGGAACCCATGGTGGGTAGCACAGACTGCGCCAACAGAATCTGCAAGTAGCAGGGGAAGCCACTAGTCTAGGTACATGTCCAGGACCTAGGGTTAAATGTTTTGAATGCAACCAGTGGGGCCATGTGGCATACAGATGTCCATGGAGGCAAGGTGGGGAACAAAAGGAGAGAGAGCCAGTAAGTGGGGAAGACAAAATGCCAATAGTAGGTTGTCTTGAGACAACCGGGGTACTGAACTACCATCCTGCAGATGTCCTGATAGGGAAGGATTTGGATGAGGCAGTGCCATGTGTTTATGCAGTTACACGCAGTCAGGCTAGGAGAAAAGCATGTGGGTCTGGTAGCCTGGGGGAGACCCAGGCAGACTGCATACTTGCAGCCAGGACTGGTGAGGTGGTTACTTCAGGGATGGATCAGCAGCAGTGAGACCGAATGTGATCCACAGCTGCTTGTGGGTACTGATGTTCCCTTGGACAGAGTGACTGCAAAGGTAGAGGTGAGTAGTAGTACCCAGGCTGACAGTGAGGCACCACTGTCAGTGGATGCCAGACTTACTGTGGAATGGGAGCTGGGAAGGGTTACAAAGAGAGAGTTAAGACAGACTCAGCTCTCAGACCCTACATTGCAAGGCCTGAGGCAGGTACCTAGTGAGGCACATGATTCTCAAGGAAAGGGGGATTCTATACACTAGGACAAAGGGTTACTGTATAGAGAGTGGGCCCCTGAGGGAGGGCTAGAAGGTGAGAGGATACAGCAGTTGGTAGTGCCTAGAGGCTACCATCTGCCGCTTCTAGCCATAGCCCATGATATTCCCTTTGCAGGTCATATGGGCATAAAACGTACAAAGAGACATATTATGCAGAATTTCTATTGGCCTGGAATTTCCAGAGATGTAACAGGGTACTGCAGGACCTGTGAGCAGTGCCAAAAGGTAGGCAAGGCAGGAGACAAGGTGAGAGCTCCATTGATGCCTTTGCCTGTGATTGAGGAACCATATCAGAGGGTAGCTATGGATATTGTGGGGCTTCTGAGTACCCCAAGTTCCACAGGGAAAAATGATATCTTAGAGGTAGTGGATTATGGTACATGATACTCTGGGGCAGTGGTTTTGTCCTCCATTGAAGCAGAAAAGGTGGCAAATGCTTTGTTACAGATTTTCAGCAGGGTAGGTTTCCCAAAAGAAATACTGACTGACAGAGGTGCCAATTTCATGTCAGACCTGCTAGCTTGTTTGTGCAAGTACTGTGGTGTGAAGCACATGAAGACCACCCCCTACCATCCCCAGACTAATGGTCTTGTTGAGAGGTTAAACTCTACAATCAAGTCCATGCTACTGGCATTTGCAGACCAGTTTAAGAGAGAGTGGGACAAATATTTGCCCCATCTCTTGTTTGCTTACAGAGAGGTCCCCCCAGAATCCATAGGTTTTTCATCCTTTACTTTGCTGTATGGGCATAGGGTGAGGGTGAGTAACCTCTAGATTTAATTCACGATGAGGGGGAAGGTGAGTGTGAACCTTACATGGAGTCTGTTGTGGCATATGTCCTAAACCTCAGGACACGATTCTGGGAACTCATGGGCTTGGCCCAGGAGAACCTGACAGAAGCCCAACAACAGAAAAAGTGTGGTATGACAGGAATTCTCGAGCTAGAGAGTATGCTGTGGGGCAGCAGGTAATAGTTCTCATTCCTGTCAGAGACAAGCTGCAAGCAGCTTGGGAGGGCCCCTACAAGGTGGTAAGAAAGGTAAGTGATGTTAGCTACATGGTGGAACTGCTAGGCAGGAGGCAGGGGCACAAGTTGTACCATGTTAACACAATGAAACTTTACCATGATAGGGAGGCCCTTGTGCTGAATATTTGCAGTGGCTTGCAGGAGCAGTCTGAGGGAGATATGGTGACTGATCTCCTCAGTGAGGCTCAGACTGACCCCCTCAGTGGAAGGGGTAGCAATGTCCCAGCAGCTAACTCCTACCCAGGTTCAAGAAATTCGAGCAGTGTTACAGAAGTTTGGGGACATGTGCACTGGGAAACGAGGGTGCACCCACCTGGTGCAGCACAAGGTGGATACAGGACCCCAAAGGCCTATTAGACAGGCTCCTTATAGAATGGCTGAGAGAGTCAAACAGACTTTGAGGGAGGAGATACAGGAGATGTTGGAACTAGGGGTGATTCAAGAGTCCAACAGTCCCTGGGCCTCTCCAGTGATGCTGGTGCCAAAGAAAGATGGCAGCACCAGGTTCTGTGTGGACTACAGGAAATTAAATAGTTACACAGAGTCAGATGCTTACCCTATGCCTAGGACAGATGAGGCCCTAGAGCAGCTGGGTGGTGCTAACTATCTCACTACCATTGATTTTACCAAGGGTTACTGGCAGGTGCCCTTGACTCCCAGTGCTAAAGAGAAGTCAGCCTTTGTGACTCCTTTTGGCTTGTATGAATTCACAAAGATGTCCTTTGGGATGAAAAATGCTCAAGCGACTTTCCAGAGGCTGGTAGATCATATTCTAGCAGGAGCAGGATGGTTTGCCCTTGCTTACCGAGATGATATTGCTATCTACAGCCATTCCTGGCTGTATTCATATATATATATATATATATATATATATATATATATATATATATATATATAATATATATATATATATATGTGTGTGTGTGTGTGTGTGTGTGTGTGTGTGTGTGTGTGTGTGTGTGTGTGTGTGTGTGTGTGTGTGTGTGTGTGTGTATGTGTGTGTATATCTATCTATCTATATATATATATATATATATATATATATATATATATATATATATGTTTTTTTTTTTTTTTTTTTTTTTTTTAACAAACTATAAAATGGCTTGGCATGCAGAGTCAGTTGCTATAAATTCACATGGGTTGGTATTATAAACTGGCCAATATGAACAGCAGAAAAACTTTCAGTCACTGGAAAGTGAGGTGACTACTTTCAGAATTTACAGAAAACACAGCCATAAATGCTGCAATGTTATCTTACTAAGGTACAATATTGAAATCTTCAAAATACCATGCAGCAAATTAGTCCTATGAGTTGATAACAGACAGACCTCTCCACTGTCCCTAATTTGGAGGAATGTTCCTGCTCTTGGGCCTGATTTAAGATGTCCCTAATTTTGGTCATATGTCCCTATTTTAGGCTCAATTTACCCCTTTACACAATTTTCTGAATTCCCCTTATCACTTATGATTTTTGATTCTGTTTAGTACACAGAAAACACTGCATGAATAAGTTATTAATGACAACAAAGAGGACACACATCTTGCATGTGCCTTTTTATGAAGCTAAAATAAATGGCCTTATTTGGCAGAATTTTGTGATACAGTCTATTAAGGTGTACAGATCTTGCACTGCCAAATTGATAATGTGCTTATATGTTTCCATCATTCTTGTCACTCTCTGTTTATTAAACATGTGTTTCTGAGTAGCATCCCACATTTTTACTGGAAGTGGGAAGTATTATGTGCTATTTGGTATTCAAAATTTATGCTTAATGGAAGTCCAGATTTTTAGCTGGAAATTCCTGTTTTTCAAGGGACTTTGTTCATATTTTCAATGTCTGCAGGTTGAGAAATATTTACATTATACCTTATGTTTCCAGAATATTCCTTTCAACCCAAGAACAAGGAGCAGATACAAGGACGGGGCCTCCCCAACAGAAGACTGTTAACACTTAGTATGGAATTCATTATTTTTGATTGGAAGTGGCCTACAATCTCATGTGCAAACTTGACTTATCTGTTATTCTATGTTTTTATTTGGATTTGCTTAAGTCTTGTTTGGATAAGCTTGGCATAATTTACATCCAGACTTTCAAACTGAAAGTCTTAAATCATAAGTGGTTTTAGTTCCAGGGCACTTTTCACAGATTTTGTTTTTCGGATATCAAGCATGTGTGCATCCCATACCCACATGGATATTTTATGCAAAGTCTGACAGTTGCAGCAGCAGCACCAGATGAACACTCGGAAATGTCAAAGAACTACTTCCTGTTGTCCAGGGTGCAGGGTTTAATTAGTTCCACTTCCTTTTGCCTAATGTGTGGCTTTGAGATAGTCACTTAACCTGAAAGTGCTCTCAAGTTGCTCCTGAAACTTTTCACTTGTGTCCAGTGGGCTTACTCACCTAACAAATATATAAAAATAAATAAAAGTGCTATAAATACATCTGGTTGTTGATACAGAGGTCTGTTAACAAGCTGCTTCCTGTGGTACAGTGATGCATTATTTGAGTCCCTTAGCTTCCCTTGCCTAGCTGTGTAACTCTGATCAAGTCAATTAACCACCGTACTCCCAGTCTGAGTCTGAAGTAGGTTCATAGAGATCAATACTCTACCAGGGGTAGCAAATACAAACAAAATAATAAATAAACAAAATTACACTGTATGCAAACCCACATACGTGTATGTACAAACCTGGATATACAGGCACTAAATTAAAGATTTATTGAAAATGTTTTAAATGTTTTTATTTACATAATAAATATGTAAACATGACCCAAAATCATAGATGGCAGTTCTCAATGCCATATTTATATACAAAGAAACACTAAATGATGAATTAAATACAATTTAATTTAAATATTTGCACCTTGCATCACAATTTTTAAAGACATCGGCATGCTTTATTCGTAATGATGTGTATATGCTGAAGCAATATGTACATTTTTTTCATTAAAATATGACCAGAATTTCCTGTAAACAAATGTATTGCTATTTAATAAGTAATTTTCTCATACACAGCAAAATGACATCCATTTCAAAGTGTTGCATAAATGTAGAACTGCAATGCTTCAAAATACAAATACAGACTCAAGCATGTATAGATTCTCAGCAAATAATTACAAGAGATGTGATACTTGGATTCGAATAGGAACAGCCTGTTACAGTTAAGAATCATGCTTAGAAAGTCGATATGTGCATTCAGCTCCACTATGACATTTTCCACATTAATTTTAAGTACCACCTATCCTCTTTCAGCTTGTTTAAAATACGGGAAGGGAAAGCAGTCTTTATTTTACTGTTTTTAGAACAAACAAGCCATAACAATGTGGTCCACCTTTTAAAGTTTAAAAGCAGTGTATTCATAAAGATGAAATGCAGAGCTCTGACAAAACTTGAAAAGACTGATGAAATGACAGATCTGGAACAACATTTGCTTCAGTCCTTCAGAATGGATTGAACAGGGTTGGGTTGCATATTGTTTTTATTTTGGACAGTCAAAGTGATGTGTTGGTACATTCTGAATTGCTCTTTGTGTCTTTATTACCCTTCATTCCTTTTATTTGCAGAAAGAATGTCATGCAACACAAATAAAGTTTACAGTTTTAGGCTTTCATCACAGAATTATAGCAAGGATAGAAAAATATAGGTATTGTAACCATCTGCACATGTTCATGACTAGTTTAGTTGTCACCATTAAGCAGAAAAGAGAGGTAAAATGCATTGCTTGTAAATCATTAGCAATCCAGACATGAGATGGTCTGTTGGCTAGTATAGTAATACCAACAACATAGGGTGTATTGATAACATGCTGGGAGTACAGATTTATAATTGCTGCTAAAAAATAAAGATTTTTCAGTACAAGTCAAAATTATGCATGCAGGTCCTAATTTATTTATTTTGATACTCACATACCAATTATCCAAATCATCTTTGCCTTCTTTGTTAACTAGGCACAATAACTTTTATTCAGTAGCACCGTCTAGTTAAATGGTTTGTTCAGAGTAAAACAGAAGGCAGAAGGAGACTGAGAGATCCACCCCAAGGCTAAATAATTTAGCTCATTATATGCTCATAGTGTTTGTTCTGTGCTGTCAGACGTCTTACATGTGAAATGGCTTTTATTATATAATAAATGTTAAGACTTTGACAGTGAAAGAAGTAGAGAACATCAACAATGTTTCTTAGGATACTGTCTACTTGCAAAACTGTTAAACTATTGACAGACATGAACGTGCCATGTTAGGATGCTCTAGACAGTTTTTTTTAGTGTGAAAAATGTTTTTACATTTCATTGAGTATCCACACTGCATATTCATACCTCTCAATATCTGGTTCTATTTATCTCAACACATTTTTTTTTCAGAGACTAAGGACAGATTGCCTCAAGAAATCATTATTTTTTTTTTATGAAAGTGCTTCATTAACTAAAACACCAGGTAAATAAATGACACATCTTTGAGGCTATCTCTTTCCACAGCACTAAACCAAAGGCAACCTTGGAGTTACAATGATAAAGCAGGTAGTATTGAGAGGTACCATCAAAACATGAGTGGAGAGATCAGACTTCCCCCTCAAAACTAACTTTGACGCTTAGCATGCATTTTAATATATATATACTTAATCTTTGTGCAAATTTGATGGGTGGTTCATGAGAGTTCCAGCTTTTAGAATTGCAATCTTGAGCAGTTGTGTTTCAAAATCCTACATTCAGCATCACATACTATACCTGTTTATTATTGCTGATGTGTATAAGTCATAATGAAACAGCACTAGAAAGCTAAGCTGGACATTGTAGCTGTATTTGTTTTCAACTCAGGTTGAATCCTCTACACAGAATCACACTACAGTAAAAAACAATGAATATACATAGAGAAATATGGCAAAGTCAATGGAAAGAAATCATAGCACATTTCAGTCAGTAGTATATTCTATTGGCAGCATGCATATAATGAAAATGAAAAGGGAAAGTATCTACCCCTCTGATACCCCACATGTAAGGATAACAAATATAAGGAATTAACACTGGATATTTCATCATCAACCTTTCCTGTCAGTTAAAATGTTTGTGTGATATCAGCTGGACCAGACAGGATGAACAGTTACTTGGGCCTCAGAATACATGATGTTAGAAGATGATAATATATCAAGTAGGAGCATCACTGAACATTTGTTTGCTTACAGATCACCAGCAGGTAAAGAGCCACCTACAACACCGCAATATCTATAAGGTGTCACCTTCTAAAATGTGACTGACAATGTAGTTTTAGCTAGGGCTGTACCCTTTGCTACCAGTAGAACTCTGCAGCTGCTGTTTCGTATGCTGACATATTATGAGGATGTTGTGAGATCAAAAATGTGGAAAAAAATCAAAAGACACTCAGAAGAACTTTCTGTTCTAATGGTGTTTTTGTTTCCTTAATAGAATATCTCCAGCTAGTCCTGCAATGGTAATAAAATATAAAGTGATGTATGTGAGGCTTTCATACAGCTAAAAGTATTTCATTCATATGTAAACTAAATGTCATTTACTTTGAAGTTTATGTGCCATGTCAAGCAAACCTCCAGGATTACAAAGCATTAGTCTGTACAGGTTTTTGTTACTTCATCTCTAGTATATCTAACTAAAATGGTTATCCTGCTTCATTACCTGCTAACATAAATAATTCAGTAAGTCATAACAAAGGTTCATAGTTAGTTACTAGGCATGCAGTCCAGGGGGCCATTAAGGAGCCTAGCCCAAATTCCCAATTGCCCCAAAGCACTGTCTGGCTCATTGACTTGCTCAATGTCACACAGTAGGTAAGCGAAGAAGGAAAGATTCAAACCCCACATCTTTGTCAAAGGAAGCAGCTCATTAACAAATCTGATCTTTAGATCTCTGTGCTAACTGCCAGACAGTGTGCTAACTGCCAGACAGTGTGCTAACTGCCAGACAGTGTGCTAACTCCCAGACAGTGTGCTAACTCTCAGACAGTGTGCTAACTGCCAGACAGTGTGCTAACTGCCAGACAGTGTGCTAACTCTCAGACAGTGTGCTAACTGCCAGACAGTGTGCTAACTGCCAGACAGTGTGCTAACTGCCAGACAGTGTGCTAACTCCCAGACAGTGTGCTAACTGCCAGACAGTGTGCTAACTCCCAGACAGTGTGCTAACTCCCAGACAGTGTGCTAACTGCCAGACAGTGTGCTAACTCCAGACAGCTCCATGGAGATTGAACAGTTTGATTGTCATATTCTAAGAAAGTTATTAACTTTGGTGATTGTGTTAGAAGAGGTAGAGAAGCTGCATCTTAATCATTTTTCCACTGCAACAATAACAGCAATATAAAGCAAGCTTTTACGTCTTCAGACTGGAGTCCTGCAGTGTTCTGCTTGAATTTTTTTTGAAGAGTCTAGGCATACAGTACAATAAGAGGTGCAGTCCTCTGCGATGTATTATCTGTGACTCAAATGGTTAAACTGAGGTCCCAAGAACCTGTATAATTTCACTGCTATGTTTAGTCACCCACACATAGTTGCACACACGTTTAAAGATGCACAGGTGACTTGATAACATTGTTGTCAGTAAACCTGCTCTCCACCTGCATCCAAGATCCAGAGGATTTTTCCTGCTTATATCTGGGCCTCCTAATGGTCCTATCTGTGCCACAGGCTGAGTGCATTTCTGAAAGCAATTAAAAAAAATCCTATCATGCAATTTTGGTTAATAACTATTAAAAAGCAATACGTATTTATATATGAAATTCAATGCTCACTTAGTTTGGGTACATATACTCAGAGTTTATTCTCTGTCTCACTATCTGTAGGGCTCTTTATCCAGGATGTCTCAACACCATAGCATGTGTGTGTGTGTGTGTGGGGGGGGGGGTCTATCTCCCTCAAAAAAATAGTTTAAGTGCTTCCCTATAGCTAATTGTAAAAAGGTTGAGACGTCAAGTCTAACATAATGTCTCAGTCTTTCATCGGTGGCAAAGCTAGCTTTTAATCTTGGTACAGAGTTCATTTTGCAACTAACATGGTAGCTGCTAGGCTAAGAGTAATGAATGTGTCATCAATGTTATGACTTATTTAAACAGAATGCGCCTATCATAAAACTAAATACAATACAAACTAAGTTGTGAATGTGTTCAACTGAACTAAAGACAAAACAAACACAGAATAAACAGAGACATGTTTATTAATTTCTTCAAACATGCAACAATACACATACACAACATTTATGCCAGTATAACTATTATATTTGTAATAATTAAGGTGGGTGGCACTGTGGTATAAAGGTTAACACTGCTGCCTCACAGTGCTAGGCTCAAAAGTTTCCTTTTGGCTAGGTTGTATTTTGTATGGAGTTTATATGCCTTCCCTGTGTCCATGTGGGTTTTTGTAAAGTAGTCCACTTTCCTCCAGCATAACAAAACCTTACTCTGTATGAACTGTCAATTTTCCAAATTGCCTGGAATTATACACACAGTATACCTGCATGGATGTGCATCCTTTGACACACTGGAATTCCATCCAAGATTAGTTTGTCTGCTTTGTTTCCATTTAAAACTGACATAGTCATTGGCTCCCCGTCATAACAGCTACAATATCATTAATATTGTGTTACTATTTTATTTATTTTTAAAATAAAATTAATTTATTAACTGGGTAAATGCACACACACACACACACACACACACACACACACACACACACACACACACACACACACACACATATATAGGTCTACTTTTTCTTTTCGAAAGCTCACCCTTTCGAAAAGAAAAAGTACAAACCAATTTATGTGAAAGTGCACTTAAACAAAAGTGTACTTTCGTACTTTCGTGACTACCGGTTCAATGAACCAGTCATAGTAAATAAAAAAAAACACTGTAGCACCACATCATGCTACAGTGAGGATAAGGGAATATAGCTGTTTCCCCACTCTAGTGCAATCTTGGAGTAAGTTTATATAAAGTAGCAGGGATGTGGGTGGAGCAGGGCCCCACATGGGGGGTGCAGGAGGGGCTTGCCCCATTGCAATAATGACTTTGCAGTGTTTATTTTTTTTACTATTACCGGTTCGTTGAACCAGTAGTCACGAAAGTGCACTTTTGTTTAAGTGTACTTTCGAGTAAATGGGTTCGTACTTTTTCATTTCGAAAGGGTGAGCTTTTGATAAGAAAAAGTAGACCCGTGTGTGTGTGTGTGTGTGTGTGTGTGTGTGTGTGTGTGTGTGTGTGTGTGTGTGTGTGTGTGTGTGTGTGTGTGTGCGTGTGTGCATTTGTGTGCATGTGTGTATAATATAAAGAGATAGCGAGATTGAGACAATGTTGCATTGTATTATTCAAGACAAGCTAAGTCTAGTATATAAGTCTAAGTATATCTGATCAAATGGTACTGCAGACAAAAGACCACAGGTAGTTGTACTTTGGCAGTCAGTGTAAGTGAAATGTTGTGTTCCAGTCATATATTCTGCCTTCATTGCAGGTATTTTGTGTCTTGCCTCAGGTTAGTAGACAGTGAGGTAAGTGTCCTTTTCCTCCCTGTTGTTGAATTCCAATGTTGGTATATGTAAAGTAGTGTGGATGGTGGCACAGCCCCCCCCCCCCCTCATATGGTGGGTGCAGGTTCTTCTCCCCTGCAAAAACACATATTTTCTGATTTTCTTCTAGTTTTGATGGATTCACTGTAAGCCTGCAGTTTTTGTTATTTGTGTTTGGGGATATGATGTGTCAGTGCCCTGCAAGCTTGTTTAAATGGTATAAATCTTGTAGTTTTAGTTATAGACATAGATATAAGTATACAGCTCGATAGCTAAGCTGTGTACAATGTAAACCTATGAATGCTTCTTTTAGTAAAGTTGCAGTACAGATGGAAAATATAAAAATAATCTGCTGTTTTAGAAGTGATTTTAGAAATGATTCCTTGGAAACTGAAACTTTTTCATGAAAATATTTGCAGAGCTTATCCCCTGTCTAAATCAAAATTACTATATTGTCAGAAATAGACTTCAGTTTCCCCAATAGTTAACTGACTGTGCAATCAAGAAGCTCTCATTTAAAACTAGACAGGAATACCAAGCATGTGATTCTTTTAAGTTCACAGGGTACCTGCTCAATTAGAATTTGTCATCTAAAATACCTACAGAGAACTTTCTTTTCTAAAAAATGACTGTATGTCATTCATTCCCTGTGAGTGTCCTATAACTGCTACTTGCTTTTAAATGTCAACATCAGATAGAATACAATCATTTTAATTAGTGGCTAATAGTACAACTAAAATTGTTGTAGTCACTGCTTTTCTGAATGTATTCGTCTGTTTAAATTTCTTGTTATTATTTTTCTTTGTGCAAGTATTTATTTGTTGCATATTTAATCTTGCAAACTGCACTGCTTAAGTTTACTTATTTCAAGTACAGGATTTTATTATTCAATTTCAAAAGCATGTGGCTGTCATTTTATGAATTAGCAAGCAACATACCTCACAACCTCTAAGAGTAAGAAATCTGGGCAAAGCCATAAATAAAAGTGGGATGAAGGCCCCAAAACAGGGACAATTTTTAGATATTGCCCTTACAAACTTAGAAAAGTAATAGAATAACAGGTATTGCAGTAGCATGATTTTTTGAAAGAAATAATGTCTTAAACGTAAATGTCTGTTATATTCTAACTTACATCTTTAATTACTTGCCACTAATTTGCCAGAAAACCACAATTTTATGAAAAATGGACCAACAATATGAGGCAAAAATCTGGACATTCTACAAAAATCTGTACAGTTGAGAGATATGGTAAGCAGGTTTAATCTCTGATATTATTAACTTATTAATTGCTGATATCCACCTTACAAAAGGTGACTGCTTAAGCTATACCTGCCAAACAATTATACTACAGTTAGCTTATTTAAAATGTGAACAGTAATTTTGATTTTATTGGTATTTTAGATTAGCTTAGCTGCTTGCAGCATGCTGTAAGGAAGGGAAAAAGGGAGACAGGCACTAGAAGTTATCATGAGTTTCTCCAGGTAAGCATTATGGATATGTGCATATGCAAAATTATATTGCAAAAGTTTCTGTTACTGCTGTTAAGACAGCAGTGATTGGCACTGTTCTGACAGCAGGGTAGGTGATATCCTAGGAGGCCAGTGACTTCACTCTGCCCTACAGGTGTTCAGTGGACACCTTAATTGAGTTTGAAAGTGCTGATCATAACATGAAGCAGCAGTGTGCATCTGACACACTTTCTTAAGGTCAGTTGTTCTTACATACTTATGCATAACTCAGTGGTAGAAACCATGAGAAAATAAACACTGTATATCACATATTAATTGGTGTCAGCTATATGAATTTTAAACCTGTACTATGGCTCTATAGATTATATAGGAACCCAAAATACCTACAGAAAATAAATGCAGACATGAGAAGAACATACAAATGTCACATAGGGGATAACTGATGGCAAGCATTGAATGACCTTGGTGCTGTACGAAAGAGGGGATACCACTGAAACAGTTCTGCCCATAATATATTCTGGCATATAATAATAATAATAATAATAATAATAATAATAATAATAATAATAATAATAATAATACAATGATGATGATGAAGAAGAAAAAATAACTGAATAATTCTTATGCTAACTTTCAAATCTAATTTCACCTCATGCAGCTTGCTTTCATGTTGTATAGTCCATTATGTTAATACCCATTTTTGATTGTATAGCCAGCATGTATAAATAATGTCTGTTTAGAAATTTTGCTCTACTTTTCTTCCAGTGTTTTGAATGTATAATATTCTTTCATTGCTTTGTATAAAATCTTATCTAACCATCATGCAGTGATGCACTTTTAACATATAAGGTGATAGCAGAAAAAGAACACATTTGTCCAACCCAACCTGAAATAGCTATGGATTTGTTTGTTCATTTGTCGGTGTGTTTGTATTTGTTAATTCTGCTACAGCCAGTGGTGGATTAAGTATACTTTGGACGATGCCCCCCTTCACACTTCTTTTATTTTTTTGAATAACTCATAAATTCACATGTTCTATTGAATTTACCCTCCCAATTTGTTTTCACCATAAAAGACTAGTTGGACTACTACCATTAATATCCATCAATGTCTGCACCCATCAGTTATAGCCACCTGATGGTGTACATCTCAGATATCTGATTGTGATTTATAAAATGGCCATAGTAAGGTATTCCAAGTTGCTTTATGCAAATATACACTAGTCTTGCAAAGCCAGACTAATGACTGTTTAACTTGATCATGACAAATGGGCCAACTATTCTTTTCCACAGACAAACTACTTACCCAGCTATTGCAACCCCTTTGTTGACAGTGTATACTTCAAACATCTGAGTATGCAAAATAAATAAATAATGATAGTCACCATAATGTATTACATGTTTGATATAAACACATAGCAGCCCAAATACTTATACTTATTGCATACAGAGGAGCACTAGTCCTGCAAAGCTGGACTGTTCAAAATAAGCAAGCAACAAGTATAAAATCCTTCATCCACAGACAGCAACTACCAAGCATGTAAAGCCATTTTACTAAATGCATCTTATCTGATAGTGATAAAAGCAATATCTCTCATCTCTTAGCATGACAATCAAGGGGCAAAGTAAAAAAAATAATATAGAAATCAAAGACCAAAAATTGGAGACAGCTTTTAAATATTACTTTAACAGCTGCTATATTATGGGAAGTCTAAAGGTCAAATGCCTGTCATTATTAAGTGACTGCAATCTGCTATTATTTTCAGAAAACCACATATTTTGTAAGGAATAGACTGAAAATAGAAAGCAAAATCAGGGGTACTATGCAACATTGTAGACAATTGATACCTATCAACTATGTTTCAGCTTCACATAAGCAGTAGACACAAGTATTCTATCTTATTAAACACAAATGCTTTGCAAAGCCAGAGAGTTAACTAAGCAAACAAGTGTATAAGTTGATTTCATCCAAAAATAGCCCCTGCCACTAAACAGCAGTTGCACCCTCTTTCCTAAATACATCTCATCTGACTGCAATGAAAAATAAACAATGTCTAGAATATCAATTTTTACATTGGCATACATTTCCTTAAGGATATGAAGTCTAAACTCAAATCACCTGGCATTATTTCAATTGGGTTTCATGAACACTCAGTCCAGTTTAGTTTTAGAAATTGCTCCTTATATTAGTAAGGTATATTCTCATAAAGAAACAGTATTGGCTTTAAGTGCATCAAAGACTTTGAATATAGTACATATTCCTTCTCTGTTTATTTGGTTATATAGGTTTTATTAACTTTTTCATTTGTAAAATATATATCTAACCTCTATGCTAGTTTTTTATCAATCATTCTGTTAATTGTATGCCTTTAGATTTTATTTCAGTGTGTCATCAAGGCTGCCCACTTTCAGCACTTCTCATTTCCAAATACCCTTTAACTGTAAGCATTTATTATAATAATAATATAGTACTTACAGCATTTGTAGATATTTTAACTTGTGTAGTCAACACAAAAATAAGCTTCTTCTAAATATTACCAAAGCTCAGATGTTTTTCAGCACCCCAGAAATGTTGTCAGCAAACTCCCCCACCCAATTTACTGACTATGGAGAACTCACTCTCACACTGACCTCTATATTTAGACATAATCTTGGACCTTTTCTTAACCTTCTTCCTACAGTTGCCTCAAAGGATCTCCTCAAATGTCAGCAGTGTTATATCTACTAGTCACCTTACACCTGAGTCTATGTACGCCATTGATAAATCCTTAGTAATGCCCTAGATTGAATATGCACTCCCCCTCACATCTATTTGTCATTCTCCTAATACTAACTTACAAAGAGCACAAAACAAAATATGTCAGTTAATTTATGGATCAGACCATCTAAACCAGGGACTTAATTATTTTTAAAACTTTTTATTTGTTCTTTAAGTTCCCTAAGAGTTACATTTTTATCTAATTTATCATTTTGCTGTTTTGTTACTTTCC
Organism: Protopterus annectens; assembly: GCF_019279795.1. Classification (NCBI taxonomy): domain Eukaryota; kingdom Metazoa; phylum Chordata; order Ceratodontiformes; family Protopteridae; genus Protopterus; species Protopterus annectens. The sequence goes on from NC_056730.1 coordinate 813,697,633, forward strand.
GTGTCACATTTTATTTTAAAAAATATTCTAAGTTAATACTATTGTCTAGTGTTATGTTCCTGTTATTGATTTCTTTGTAGTGTGTCTCCTAAAAGCTTCTAAGATATCTTTTAAGTCTATTACTTTTTTAGATTTATTACCCAGTTGATATGTAATTTCTTTAATATGATTTGCAATATTTAAGGTTTTTGGTCTAATTGCTAATCTATGTAGATTTTTAAGATTTAAAGTATATGTTTGCAATGTAAGCTTTCCTATGTTTATTGAAACTTTGTGGTTTTGTATTTTTGATTCAGTGCTTTCAATTCTGCATTTTTGTCTTAATCAGAAGAATTCAAATTTAATTTTAAATTATCAATTTTTGCTTGAATTACATGTAATTTATTATCATGTTCCTTCCTTTTTGACAAATACCAGTACTTTACTCTACCATAAATAAAGGTCTTTAATGTGTCCCACAAAATGACATCAGAAATTTCACAATTATTGTTAGTATCCATAAATAACTTCAGTTTGTTAATAAACCAAGCTTTAAATCCTTTGATTTTAACTATATGTGCTGGTATTCTTTGCCAAAACTCTAACTCATTAGGCTTTAGGTTAAGTTTAAAAGTAATGGCATTATGGCCAGACAAAGGACAAGATGTTATTGTAACTTCTTCAATTTTTGAAAACAACCACTAGAAGCAAACACTTTATCTCTATTTGTTTGTGTGCCAAATCTATATGAATAGTGGGTAAAATTCTGCATATTTTCCAATTTAAACTCTTGTATATCTTTAATATTCATAATACTGGTACAATTATTTAATTGGTTAGCTGTAGCTGTTATCCTATGCTTTTTATCTTTGGACTTATCTTTTTCTGACAATATACAATTGAAATCCCCAGCTAAAAGGATTTCTCCCTTAGCATGTAAAGTTATAATGTCAAGGCATTTTCTAGCTCTTTGAGATCCAAGTCCAGGAATCCAATAAGTGTTAACAAATGTAAATATTTTCTTTTTCTAACACAAACACAACTAGCCCCATCATACCACTTTTGTCAGTATAGAAATCAATTACTTTAGACATACTCAATGATTTTTCCATAATATTATAATCACTCTTCTTTTGGAATTATAATGTGAGTAAACAAGTATGGAATACTCTTTATGTATCAGGCTATCTAGGTCCTTTTTTAATAAGTGCGTTTCCTGTAAAAAAATACAACATCAGCTTTATTTGCTTTAAGATATTTGAATAAATTACCTCTTTTCATGGAATTATTTAGTCCATTTATATTTAATGAAATACATTTAAATATTGTCATTTCTAAACTGTGGTAAATCTAGTGAAGTTACACTATAGCTTTGAAGTATTTGACAGTGTCCATGCTTAATAAATTTTGTTATAGACAAAAAATCAAAACTATTCAACAACAATAATATTATAAGAATATTTACAAACCCTATCATGGAATGTTTCATTCCTGGTTTGATGATATAATCATTCAAACCACCCTCTATCATCCCTAAATAATTTCCTTTCCTAACATTTGGTTCTACCTCTACAAAATATCCATTGGTTAATTTATGATTATACATAAAGCTTTCTTCTGGCAACAATTAGCAAATAGAGAACCGAGATAAATTATTTTAATAATCTAAAATTATTAGATATCAAATAAAACAAATATAATCATCGAAGATATATCAAATAATAATCTCTCTAAGTATTAAGTATTATTTAGATTAGAGATAACTATCAGCAATTTTAAGTAAGACTGCATTTGCTGTATATAATTTTATATCAATTCACTTGTTTTACCTATTAATATATAATAAAACATAATATATTAACCAGTAATGAAGATTCTTTATAGTATTTAAAGAGTCTTGAAGATGAAAAACATTCAACATATATCCAAAGATCCAAAATAAATCAAAGTAAGTCTAGAGTTTCTAATAACTTTTAAGCTAAAAATGTCATTATTTCTCCCTAGGTATATGATGTTATGATACACTTAAATTAGTTTAATTAGATTAACATTATTAATTCTAATGAATAGGTACCATTCAATATTTAACTTATAGTCTCGAACACTCTAGATATTCTACAAACACTGTTATGGTTTATATTTTAGTGTATCTCTATGAAATTTCTATTTATTTACCACCCCTCCCCGATATTTTCATAAATAAAATATATGTTTAAAGATTGAGCAAACATAACTGATTGATTTAAAATGTTTCAATAAAGCAATCTAGATGGTTATAAAAGGAATATATGTTTAACAAAATATCATCAAACATACAAGATTATTATTGGCTTTTTTAGTATCTGATGCCAAATATCACCAGTATTGTTATTTAGAACATTGAAACTTTAGCTACCTTTACTGGTGAAGGACACTATATCAGAATCCATTCAATTATTTGATATTACATTGCATTAGATAGTGCCTTTCCTACATCAATGCTTTAATAACTTACTCCCTTTACCTCTAAATTTGGCATTAACTAAAATATATAAGGCTTATATATGTTTGAAATATCTTTGAAAGCAATAAATGTTGTGAATTAGTAAAATAGGTTATTGATATGTAAATAAAATTCTGTATGCTGATGGTTTCTATTTATTTTTACTTATCCTTTCATCATGAGATAAAACTTATCAGTAAAATTGCCTTTCAGCAAAGAAGCAACATTAATTAAATTAGATGTAGTCAGACAAAGCGTCAAATATCTGAGTCGTCAAATAATAAAATGTGTGTTCCACTTTAAATGCTTCACTTCTAATAACATGGATCTTAGTCATTTCTGTTTCTATTTATATTAGTGTTATTATATCAAGATTTAAAAAAATATTTCAATGTTTCACTTCTTCTTATAAAAGATTCATAGCTGAGTTTCAAATTATGATTTTCATTGGCAACAATAGCAAGAATCTAATATATTTCCATTACTTTACTATGAAACCACAAATCAGCTTTCTGTTGCAACATCCATCCTAAAGTAGTCTGTCAGAGATCAGAGGTCATCTTCTGCATTTCCAGAATCTCTGCATGATTGCATAGTTTCAGAACTGCTTCTTCAGAACCAAACAGCTCACATCTTCATTTAAAAATGATGACATGTAAACAAAAAAAAAGGTTTTAAAGCGGGAGCTGTGCCAAAATTGTTTCCTAAAGCTGTAGGACTGCTCGTGACTACAAATATATGAGCTATGCATTCAGAGCTAACAACAGACATAACAAAGTGTTGTAAAATTTCCTCTAAGATACAAGCCTAATTTTGAACATAAGGAAAATACTATGTATGCTTTTTCAACTAAATTTCCAAAATGAGTTAAAAGCAAAAGAATAATAATCATCAAAACATTGTTATAAGTTAAAAGCACAACTGATTGTTTTATGAATGAAATAAAGCTTGTTTCCACTTCTATCACACCCCTTTAGTCAAAAACACTTCAGATCAGGGACAACTATGTGGATACTCATTTTGAAATTAACAGACATTAAGTATAAACAATTTTTCTATAATATTTCATCACACATCACAGAAAGATTCCAGTGTTACCTCCCAAAGTCCTAAGAACACACATTGCTATATTGGATGTAATTTTGTTAGTGAATATGCTCTTTCATTAATAAAATAAGATAAAAGGAAAAAATAATAAAGAGTTTTACCTTTTATATCTTGAAGCTGAATAGATTTTGTAACAATGTATTCATAGCAACTGTGTTTTAATAGAAATGCATACGGGTCCAGAGCTAGGGAAAGAAGTCCATATTACTTTCCTTTGAATTTTTTACTGCTATTTCCTTTTGTTGCTCATCCATTACTTACATTTCTTTTAAGGCTCATTGAAGACCAGTCCATTTCTTCTTGTTTGTCCAAAAGATTATTTTTCTGAGAAAATTCCAAGGCTTCATCTAATGAATTAAAAGTCTTTTTACCATCAGGTAAAGAAATTCTGATGAAGGATTGTAAGAACCCGGAAACGCTTATCTTATGTTGCTATTAGTATTTGTTTTATTAAAATCATTTTCTATTTTAACTTTTTGTACATTTCATTGGATTCTGTATTAAATTATTTGGTTCTTAAATCAGAAAAGAAACTAATCTGGCCATGCTGGTATTGTTGGTTTTATTCGTTGTATATACATATATATATATATATATATATATATATATATATATATATATATATATATACACACACACACACACACACACACACACACACACACACACACACACATGTATATTGTCTCTGGCTCAACAGGCCTTTGGTGCTGGTTAGAAGGCTGTATGTTCTATTTACACCTCTGGTAGCTGGATTCATTTTTTTTTCGATATTGACAGTATAGCATAAGGGGGATGCAGCACTCCTGAGAGTGCCAACCTTCAGATAAGACATTGAACCAAGTTCCCATCTACCTGATCAAATTTCCCCTAGTCAGCATGAATGTCACCTTGGGTCTCCCCTGAAAAAACACACTGGTATACTGGGACTAATCTGGTAAACAAAGAATAAATAACTAAATAAATAAATGAAATACCTACATACATGTATGAATAAATAAACTTGTCTATTTCATTAGATCTTTTATTAAAATAAATATATAACTTTAGTCTGGTTTGAAATTCCATGGTCAGTTTAGATAAATCCACTTCAATAACCTGAAATCCATCTATTGAGCTTAATGATATCCTAGAAAAAATTAAAATATAAGCCTATTTTTTATTGAATACATGTGTACACTGTTAATATACAAGATTTTGTCCTGTCTCAGTTTGATGCTGTAGATAGCATTGTATCTCATGATATAACATCTGCCTCAAAACTCCAGGGTTCACTCTTGACTTGCATCGTCTTCCCCTGTTTTGCGGGTTTCCTCCCACTTCTCCAAAAAAAAAAAAAAAACAGTTGACTGGACTCACAAAGAAGATTCAGTTGGTTAACATGATGCACATCTGTGGAGCAAATATATGCTAAACAAGATCTGGATAATTCACCAACAGCAATGTTGCACACTAATTTAGGCACCTCTGTACTATACTGTCACAGATTATACTGCACCAAACCTAGCAATGATCACAGCAAAGCAGTCAGGACAAAGAGTATTTTTTGTTGTATTTATAGTTTTAGATACTGTTAATAATAATCGTTCTGTTATGCACTTTTAAATGTTGCTGTTATCTATCTGTATATAATTATATACACTATTTTGTGTATTTGTGCCAGTGGTCCAGGTTGTAGCTGAGAAGGGGTGCTTGGATCAGCACACGTATGTAGCTGACAAACATGTAGATAGCTAGATAGACAGATAGATAGATAGATAGATAGATAGATAGATAGATAGATAGATAGATAGATAGATAAAATAATGTGAATCTTCTTCACTACAATTCTAAATTGTGTTATTGCTTAGTTCTCCTAATGACTTAGATAAGGAGTTTCATATGGCATGTACCAGACATTCATAAGTGAACTGTGGCACAATCATATTTGCCTCAACTAATTTATTAAATTGTTGAGCAACTAATCTGTTTAGCATTTTGGGATTATTGTCTCAAGCCTCATTTACATGAATTTGGCAAGAGCTGGTTAAATCTTGTATTAGACAAGGTACATAAAGTTTCATGGTATGAATGAGGGTTACAACACAAAGAACTGCAGAAGACTAATAATCTCCAGCAAAATATTACAAAGTACACACACACACACACACACACACACACACACACACACACACACACACACACACACACACATGCACACAGTAGTCATACTGCTAAACATCTAGAACACATTCTGAATTCATTTCCTTCCTTATTACTTTTTGACCTGTACTGCACCCAAGTACAAGAGAGTGGCTTGTGTCCCTAATATTCTAAGAGCTACGAGCGATAAGACTTCATGTATTAAATGTTATTCAGCATATCTGACAGCATTCCCCATGTTACTGAACATCTATGGACTTCTTCTAAAGAACTGCTAAGAAAACCATTTAGAACAGTTTGGTGAACTATTTACACATCTGCATGGACATCATATGTGTGTAGGAACCCATGTGTGCTTATAGTATTTTTAATTAAGATGAATAATGAAGCACAAACATTATAGTGACTTGCCTACTATATCTGTTGAACTTGCATAAGAAAAAAAAAATCATTGACTTTAGAATGTGTTTAGTTGTTTTCTTTTTTTCTTTTTTTATGTTTGAAGTTTCAAAATATCGATGATATGGTGTCGACCATATCAGATTCGATATTTTGAAATTTTGATGATGTGATATAAACGCATTTTAGAGTTGTATCCACATGTGAAAGAATCATCTCCATATGGCAGGGCCAAGAAGAATAGTAAAGCCTGACTGCAAGTTTCTGCTGGTTTGTTACCACCTTCCCCCATAAATGACAGTGTTACATCATTGCTAGAAGTGGTTTTCGCAGCATCTGTATCTGTTAGTGACATGGGTAGGTATGATGCTATAACAAGTATAGTGCTAGCACTGGCTAATAGCATGCTGCATACTACAGGCCATGGTACAGTGCTATTGGCATCATTGTCATTACACATAAACCTTGTACTGAACACCACACAATTGCACATGGCACTCTGGTTGTAGGTCACCTTGTCAATACACACAGACCTGGTACAAAACACCACACATTACTATAAATAAAAGTTCAGACATATGTATTGTAGGTGTGATACTTTGCAACTATTTTAGATTTCATTGCATATTAATGCATATTCTGAGGAATACACAGAGGTGTGTATAAAATATTGAGCAGGGTGTCTAATAGAAATTCTTAAGGATCTTAAAAGAATGCTTACCAAAGCTGGCGAAGGAAGGAGAAAATAATAATTTTTTTAGTACTCGAGTAAGTTAACAGAATACAGTTGGAGAGAATAATTTCTTCATTGGTAAGTACTAGGCTAACTGCTGCTATTTTAAACCTGTGAAAATCAAATCCTGTACCTTGCATCTGTGAGGTAAACACCTTAACCATTATGCCAGTCCTCCCCCCTCCCCCATTGTTACAAGAGAATAACATGTCACAGTTTTAGAATATGGAAGAGGAAGAATATGCAAACAAAAAAAGAGAATAATGTGTGGGTTTGCAGTAGAGAGTGTGAGGGCTAGAGCAACCTTCAAGAATAGAACACATCTTTAAAACAGGCAATTCAGGAATGTCTGGGAAGCATAAAGATCGTGAGATGGTTTGTAGCTTATATCCATCCATCCACAACCCCTTTTCCCATTTTTGCATAGGTGTTGGGAGCCAAGGTTTGCACTGCCTGGTGGCTAGCCCTGTCACGGAATCTGTAACTTACATATTAGGTGATAATGTATGCAGACTTTGGGAGCCACTGAAACATATCTGCCGCCAAAGTCTGATTGTGGAAAACCTGAATCCAGGTGTTTGACCCTTCCACACATTCCCTTTTCAGTCTTGAGTTTCTTTTACATATTCACATGTAGGCAGAATGGGAACTTGGAAAAAGATGATGACTAATAGATCAACAGACTGACTGACCGACTGACTAATGCACACTGAGTGGTGATAATTATTGCATTAAGGTGGCCTATACAGGTAAAGATGGGCATTTATCAGAAGATTGAACATGAAGTTATAGTTTTACTAAAAAATGCATTTTCTGAAAATAGTCACAGACTTAGTAATCTGATAAAAGTGTTATTTTCTTATATATTCAACTATGACAGTGAATTTATCTTAACAATATAATAACAGTGCCCTTAAAACCATGCATAATTACATAACACACAGCTCATTAATTAAGCAAAACAGTTATGACATTTATTTATAATCCTGAATGGAGCAATGGATATGCATCATGTTTTAATGTTGCAATGCCCAGCTGGACAATTCAGTTACCAAAAGTGAAATAAAATAAAATAATAATAAGAAGAAGAAGAAATCAAACTAAGAGTTGTACAATTGTAAGTAAAGAATTGATATGCAACACAATGCACTGAAGTCTTCTATTGCCTGTTTAAGAATTCTAGAGTGAATTATCTGAACAAAAGGATCGCTGCAATTATTTTAATGGAAAGTCACACCAAAATGGTCTTTCTTCTCACAATAAACTTTTCATGCGTTTCTTGGCAAGTTCTGAGTATGAAATTATGTTGTCTGTCTTTTATCTAATCTGCATTTAGCGTGTGTAACTTGTCCTGGATTCCTTCTTGTCCCAAATTGTCATTCCAGACAACTCATTTCCATGAATACCCTGGTGCTATTTTATTGTGACTTCCTCCAAGTCATTGAAATGATGTTCGGTGAAACAACCCATTAATATTCAACTGTTGAACAACAGCTATAAACGTATTCCAAGCAGCACTGGATGACCTCACATATAAAACTTCAAACTGCTGTTTAATTTTCCATTTAGAGCAAATTAATTATTGCATGCTTTAACAGAAACACTGAGAAACACAAAAACTGTCTGAGGGGAAGAAGAGGTCACACAGAGGTCGTTCAGATTTATAGTTCTACTGTGTGAGACCTTTATTTGAACTTCTATTGAACTCTGTAGTTCCTTGGACACTTGGCAGTCTGTGTTTAAGAACTTTGGATTGCCTGAAACGTTTTGTGTTGAATAGAGGACATATGTCACATTAAAATAAATTTGTCTCTTGCAATACAAATTCAGCTGACAAGCAGATCATTCTCTAGGTGCTGGGGCAGAAGAATTAAAAACATTTTATACAGCCACAATACTAAGTAACCCATAAAAGGAATCCAAGAGCAAATCCCTGAGGCAAGGGTTAGTGTAACAAATATTGGCCATAAAGCCAAACTTGAAGAAAAAAAAACACAGTTATATTATTGTCCAGTAATACAAAGCATCATGGGAAACATGTAAATCTCTACTTTGGAATTTCAACTGGTAAAAGTTAACTGCACAGAATCATAGAACTTTATAATGCAAGCAAACGTTGCAGACTAGAAGACACTTGTAAAGTTTCATTCTCATTTGAATTATCGGTGTGCCTAAATTGCATCTCAGACAGTATAGAAAACAGGCAGCTTTAATCCAGGTGTTTGTGTCAGGCACTGAAAAAATGAAATGATTGCACATTTAAAAAAAATACTTTCTTATTGTGCAGAACGAAAACATTATGTAGGTATTACGTGTTTTTTTTTTCCTTAGCTTTTCAGTGCTCAGGATACAGGCCCCCAATAACCCTGCTTGTAGAAACATCTCCCACAGACATAAAGTGCTACTTTTTAAACCACTGAAGTTTGTACAAAATCCAGTTCATCCAGAAATTTCCAAATGGTCTTTATGACTGCTTACCTGATCCAGAGAACAATGTCACATGACCTTTTAGCCTATCCTTCCTTCCAAACCTGTTGTTTCTAGTCCATATTTTTAACATCATTGTTAGGTACCCATTACCTTGTTCTATGCATCACCATCTTTCTTTACTTCTTACCTTTCAATGTTTATTGTACCTTTGCTTGCTCCCCCTACAAAAACACCAAACACCTGATAGCTTGTGTGATCAGTTCATTGCATGACACCAATATCTGTATACATTAGTAATATCCCAGCAATAACTCCAAATAATTTAATTCAAATGTTTATTAAGATCAGAAGCCTCAATAGGCTGAGCAGCCTTCAAACTGGGTAGCATAACCACCAGCCCCACAAATCGGCTTGCACAGCCTCCAAGCAAAGTGGCATCCCAGAGTGGCTTCCAGAGTGTACTGCAATTCATATCTCAGTGACCTGGACAGCCTGTGACCGAATAGTGTAACCACCAGCCCCACAGGTCAACTTGACTAGCCAAAAAGCCATGCAGCAACCCAGAGTGCCATCCAGATTACCACTAACATCCAAAACCTCAGTAACCTGGTCAGCCCATGAAGGGCTAGTATAACTGCCAGCTTGATTAGTCAGTTTGACCAGCCTTCAAGCCAAAATATTCCTAAGTGCCTTTTTACGAAGTATAACAGTTATGCCAAAGCAGCCTGATATACTGCTCACTACCTCTGTCATGCTTACTTATAGGCCGAACCTGGAAAGGCGGGGGTGGGGAGTGAAAAGGGGGTTAAGACTTCACCATGACCACCCACCAGGCAGCATAAGCAGACTGCCCCTCTTCCTGATCTATACTCAGATGATTATAATCACCAATAAAGAGAACTTGTGTTACATACACACTATTTAGTACACCTGACTAGCTCTAATATATTACTGTAACTTTGTACCTACATTAGCTGCCGACATATACTGCTTATTGCTCCTGCATATTCACAAGCATTCTTACTTAGGAGAAACCATCAAGACAGTACCCCCCCCCCCTTAGTACCCCCTGCCACAAAAGTGACCCACTTACTGTGATTCCTAAAAAATAAAAGGCAACTGGCAATTGAGAATGACTGCCTCTGACTTAATTGGTCTCAGCAAGAGGAGCACAAGAACTTTTTGATACTGGTGATACTTGGGATATACCCATAACATATGCACCCCCCTGCCCAAAGACTGATGTTGACTAAAATAAACTGATTCAGAATTGATGAGCATCAAAAACTTAACCCCAACCAGACCAAAAGGAAATAGGGTGAAACAAAGTCATACTGCTCCCATGTTTTGCAGACCTAATAAATTCAAGGTAATAGAATGATATTAAATGCCTTATTGAAACTATGGCTTAATAAATGGAATAATTAGAAGGTAAGTAACCTACTAGCTACAAGTAGCAGACAAATAAATACTAAAAATTATAACTTATATGCTTGCATGTCAGTAGGAGATATTATGTAATGTTGTAAAGGCTCAGCCATAAATTGGTTCAGTCAATAAGACGGACAAAAGGGTGCCTGACCCCTGGGGCAGTAAGGACTTTTGCAAAAAAAGTTATATATTCAGTTGAAAAACCTGACCACAGAACATCCTCTGTTAAATAGGCCTAAGGAGTACCCCCCCATACAAAGAAACTAGTTGGGTCTGGAGGATGAAATGGTAAAATCTGTCTCTTATATATAATGTACTAGCAATATTGTAGAGACTTTGGAGAGTATTCTTGGGTCTACACTTATAAGCCTCAAGGAGTGCATGATAAAACTAGTGCACTAAACTGCAGAGTGGCATGCAGATATGAGAACTTATAGGCCATATTGTGTCACAGGATTGCAGTCTGTACCTCCTGACTAAAATGATGGCTCCCAAACTTACTGATTACCTTCACCTCATGCGCTGTTCCTACCCCAACCAAATCTCTCCTAACTGATCCACATGACTCTGAAAAAATGAAAGTGAAAACCGACATTAATGATCAGTGCTAGATGAAAATTAACTTAATATCCATGACATTAGACACTGTGTTGGTGCAGCACCTACCATTTTAGTAGCTTGTTCACTATTTAGATTCCGAAGAAAACTCAGAGAGGGGGCTCTGAGGACTTAACTCCTAAATCATCCCTACCTGAATGAAACTGTGCCCTACTGACCAGACATCAGGATGACCCTTGCCTAACCTAGCTGGTGCTAACTCTGTTGTAACTAGCTATCTAAATATATCAATTGTAATTTTACAACAGCAATTAAATCAGTTTTAAATATATTATCTGGTCAGAATTCCTCCTTTATTTTTTTATTTTTGAGATATGTACTGCACTATTATTTATCAGGATGCGTGTTGTACTAAAGGTGGAAGAAAGGAAGCTCTAAGAAGGATGACTGAGACAAATGCCAACCAAAATGAGACATATTAACTCTAAACATTTACCATACAAATACTGTGGCTTATACTTAGCTTGCAGCAAAAGGTGACTAATAGATCATATCAACATCAAACTCAATGTGCAGTACCCCCCTTCAGCATCCAAACAGTTCTCAGCATACAAAAATCTGAATACCCTTTCTGGTGAGACTACTTCTCCCTTATCGATGGTGACATTACTTCATGGAGTTCATCCTTAACCCATTGTGATCCTTCTTTTTCCAAAAGACTGGAAGCAGAACCCTTCAAATATTGCTGCCTCCAGAGAACAAACCATTCAACAAAGCTTCAACACTGGATACATCTGACGTCAGCAGTATAATACTCCACTACTGAAAATAACTGTGGAGAGAAAAGAAAGCAGTTATATATAAAATTTTTGCAAGTGTTCTTAGGGGTCAGCCTATTGACCACCCAGTATAGCACTGAATGCCCAGTCTCTCTTTATACCTTGATCATAATGTTACCATCATAAAGGAAAGCAATGGATCTGAAACTAATTAACATAAACTTAAAATCAAACTAACTAGGCTGGCAAAGGTATACTGGTCAGGGAAGATTAGATGACTCAGGACTAGATACCCTACATCACCACACAGATTCAGAAGCTACCATGCCTCATGCCTGTCAAATGTCCTACATGTCCTGGGATGACCTTGAATGTGACTTAAAAAATTTAAATAATTCCCTTTCACACTAGTGACTCAGAAAAGGTGGATGTTATCCTCGAATTACCCTTTATAAATATTGACAGGAAACAGAGTCATAGAAATCTTTTCCTACAGAAAGATGTGTTGATTAACCTCATATTCTATTAGTGCCAGAAGTACATGGCACTATATTTAAAATGACCTTGCTTGTTCATCTTTATTATTGGATTTGCCATTGATTTTGTTGAGATTTGCCCATTTCAATTGCGAGCTATGACCTGCTTGACTGACTTTATACCAAAATACAAGCTACTAAAATAGCAAAAATGTTAGTAAATCCCCATAGCAAATATGGAGGCCGCCAGCCCAGCTAGCTAGAATTTTCTAAATAATTCTATGTCATTTGTGAATAGTAATATGATTTGTATGCTTATCCTACAAATGTTAAAAAACTGTATGTTATGTGCTGAGCTTCAAGAATGTAACCACAGTGTACCCTACTGGTAAAGAACATGAATGGATGTAAACTATATGCCTGTGCAAATGTATGTTTTAATAGTAGTAGCTAGAACATACAGAGTTAACTTGCAAACCCTCAAGAAAATAAGCTGAAATTGTTTACGAGTGTGTTATCTCTCAGTTTCAGCAAAAAGAAAAAAAATGGCTACAGCTAGAGTTTCTTTCTATTGTCTTAAGACAGAAATAATTAGTAGGTTTAAAATGTAAAAGTGTTAATTGTTTTACGACTTCCAGTTCTAGCTAAACATCTGAGAGATAAGTAATTTTTACAGAGAAATGTAAATTCTGTTGATCTCTGTTTAGCATGGGAACTAGAGGCAGGTGTCAAATAATGATGTCATCTAACTAACCCAGCAGTAATGTGTATTATTAATTTAAGAACTATCTAAGAGAGAAAGTCTGTGCATTTTGTATTTGTCTCTGGGCCTGTAAACATTTCACCAGCACTTGCCTTGCTCTGTAAGTAAGACTTAGACCATAGTATTTCTCTTAGAGATAGAGAGGAATATAGTAAAATCAGTCTAGATATTTTCCGTATTTATGTGAGACTGTCCTGCAATGTTGTTTTAAAGTATTGCCTGTGATTCTGTACTTTATTGTCACTGTATTGAGTTATTGAATATTGTCTTGTTCTTTTATTATTTATTTTTAAATATATTTAAATATTTTAATTGTGGCTGGTTTTATTTAGAGATATTTAAGTTCTTAGATTACTTGCATGTAATTGGTAACACTGCACAGGCTACTCTTAAATAGCCCTAGTCTTGGACACACTTACCATTTGGATAATAGCATCATTGCACAGTAGAATTGGTCGTCCTTTTTAAGGGCCTTATAGTAGCTGATAAGTAGTTGTTGGTGACAGCTGGTATTACCGTATAATCTGGGCAGAAGGGAGCATAGCTAGTGAACCTGTGCCAGCCTTCCCCAGGAGTGTCTGTGTGTTTGTATATACATCAAATCTCAAAGTGTGTGTGTGCCAGCTACTTGGGCAGGGACATGAAGCACTGGTTGGACAGAGAGGGTGATGGATGTTTTGACTTGACCACTCATCTGAGATTTTAACCCTATAGCTGTGCCAGTGGAAAGTCTTATTGGGGATCTGGAGAAAGGGAGAAACTAGCTCCAGACTGATTGTGATCTCTGTCTGCTCTTAAGGGAAATTGTACTTTACTGTGTGTGTACTTGTCATCCTCCCAATGTGCACGCCCCTCACTGCTGTTAGTAGTGAGGATTGAGGTTCCTTGATTACTGGGCCAGTGCAGGAGCATCACAGCAATTACCAGATGTTAACATACTTATTGCTTGCATGTAATTTGCTGACTTACATAAATATGTATAGATGTATAGAAATATAAACAGAGATGCTTGCCTGTATATAGATTTAACATAGTTGTACATGTGTTTACAACCGTATGTGGAAAAACTGTATACTTTAAGTTCAGCTCATCACTCTGACCTAAAAAGAATAACTAAGTACAATTGACCCAAGTACTCTGATGGATTTCTTGCACACCCACAAAAAAAAAAAACAGCAACAACACCAGAAACACTAGATCCAAGAACCTGAACTTTGTATGTGGCATAACTAGAACATGCTGGAAAGACCGATATGGGTTTTGAAGGATCCATGTACTATGGAATAAGCTCCTCATTCACATGAAGCAGAGCTCATCCTTGACTCTGTTCAAACAAAAGCTTGATTATTGGATGGGAAATTGCAAATTCACCCCTGGTCTGGCCCCTATGTCTCTGCTGGGTAGTGTTCAACAATAAATAAATTAATTCCCAAAGAACATCCTCCCACCCCACATAACCCTTAGTTACCTCCTTATTAACATACCCCACCATAAAAGCATCCAAGGTACTCTGGGACAAAAATGGGTAAGGTTGCACTGGTAGGTTTATGAAGACTTTGGTGGTCATTAGCCTAGTATTAACCTATGAGTCTATGAATCGAAATCCCAGGAAGGTTTTGATTACAAACTGCCTATCAGATGTTAATTGTGTCATTTGCAAGTGAATTAAACTGAAGACCAATTAATCATGACATTAAAATTATGTATCTAGTTTTACTAATGTGTTCAGCACTTTTGTGTACTACAAATAAAAAAGGGAGCAGACGTTGTAATAAAACATAACAAATAAGCACAATTGTGACCCCCCCCCCGCAACATCCTGCCCTTGAACTAAAACATTTGCAAGATGATTATAGAAGTCATATATGCTTGTAGTTGTCTCATTTATGAAACAGGCTGTTAGTATTAGCTACCAGTATGAGTGTAAATAACAAATAAATAAGGTTCCTGTATTGAATGAACCAGCATTTACTATGTGACCCTATCTAATATAAACAGTTAAGTGCCTGATAAGTTCCCGTGGTCATAAACAACTGCTTTCTTATAGGGCCCCCTTTACAGATTTTTTTTGGGGGGCTGTATGCTTACGACATTATTCTCAGCTTTACTTATCAAAGTGTTAAACACTGCTACCAACTAGCATCTCCAGTTATGAACCTCAACAAGTAATAAACCTGAAATATTTTAAAAGCAAAACAAAACTTTGACGTGTTACTATAACCTTTTAGAATAAATAAACAAAAGTAGTTTACATGGAGTGGTACCATAAACCTATAACTGTACCGTGAGTCATTAAGTGACCCTGTGTAATGTTCCTCATACTTGTATCACAATTCAATGATTTTTTAATTACTGAGAATAATTAGGGATGGAGCTTCCTTATATCACAATTGTGTATTATTTCATAATCTCATGTTTTGTCAGCATTACTAAATAAGAGTGATGCTATGAACATAAAACATACCTATGAATTACAATTAATTGGTAAGGCCTCCCGGCTGTCCCTATTTTGAGGAAATTCCTATTTTTAGGACCAATTTTGCCCTGCGCAGGATGCCTATATATTTTTTTTCTTACATAGAGCATGTCCTCATTTTCAGGCTTAATGTACTTCAGGGTTGATTAAACACTTACCTCTCAAAATATCGTTGCAAGAAATCATTACAAAGCCTCAGAATAATGGGGGTAAAAGAACCTGAAATCAGGGACAGATTTTAAATTCTTTGTTCTTCAAAGAGTTGCCAGAACCACCGGTTTTATGAAGAATAGACCAAAATAAGAGGGAAAAATCTGTTCATGGTGTGAAAATCTGGACTGTTGAGAGGTATGCTTCAAACCATTTCATGAACCTCCCTCATCCCAGGAAACAAATGCACTACTTGACCAACATAACAGGGATATAAACAATTTAAAGAAAACAGAGTACACACCTCACATCTCCCTTCTTAAAACAAAATAAATGACCTTGAAATTAAAGTTTTGTAATACAGTTCAAACAAGTCTGTGAATTTTGCACTGTCTCTTGATAATGTGCCTATCTTTTCCTATCTTTCTGTCACTCTCCATTTTTTTATGTTAGCAATGCTGCTACAAGTAAAAACGTGGGGCTAAGTAAAATGCAATACACTCTGAAGTTAAATTTGAGAGGTGACTCGCATAACACTGTCAAGGGAATCCTGATTCTCATCTGAAATGCTGACAGCCAATGAAAATCCTCTTAACCATCCTTAGTATGAGTGATACTCTAATACAACTGTGGACACCTTAAACTAGTTGGAAAACCCTAACTGAAAATAAGCTGATAATGCCTGCTGCCCAGCAAATGACAAATGGACTAAATGGGGGACAAAAAGGGAGAAACAAACCCCAGTTGCCAAAACACCATTACTAGTACTCGATAAAACCTGGATATTAAGAAGAAATGAGCAAACAGGGAACCAGCCAGAAAACCAAGCCTTCAAACACAGATGGACTGGGCCAGACTCACCAATGCCATGCAGAACACTCACTTTCAGTCAGTAAAACAAATACAATTTTCCACAAACCTGAGGTGCAGGTCCCACAATCTTGGCCTATCAGCCAGCCAGCCTAGTCCCAATCCCTGTCCTCTTCTTCCATTTTTTTCATAAAGACAGACAACTGACCTGCAGTCCAGCAATGGAGCTACTGCTTACTGCTGGTCGCTGGTCAGGAGACAAATAGCAAAGGCAACACTCACACTCTGCCAATTCTGACAACTTGTGAGACTCCCAGCTGCATGACACACCCTCTTAAAAGTGAATGACATCCCCTTTCTATTTCTTGCTGCAAACTCGGGGACAGCTGCATCTGCAAGCAAACTCTCTTTGTTCAATATTGTTCACTCGTTAATGGTATTATAGCATCTTTCCACCTCTGGATTCACATCCTGAACATTAATGTCTGTATTATGGCTATATGTGGTAATTTATTATTTTATTTACAAAATTACGTGATGGCTCAGTTTCACATTCTAGAGGTGTCTATTTTATATGCGCACCTGGGGTAAGAAAATTAAAAAAAAAAATAATTCACTACAATACAATAAACAGAGTAATAGAAAACAATATGAACAAAATATGATTGACTTTAATAATTGGCTTAATTTCTGGTGTCATTCTAAGGGGGTGCAATATTTGTCAACAGACCATGCTGCTTTGCCAGGGGCGGTCTGCATCTCTCCCCTCTAGGCTTTCAAATATTAGCTAAAATATTGTCTTCCCCCAAAGTGCCTTTTTAGGCAATGCCAAACTGAAAGTACTTCCAACGTAGCAAATCAAAACCAAGAAAATCTAAAGTTATTACTACTCACTGCTAGGAGTTTAAACAAAAAACTCCACTTCCTTGAAGCTCTCTTTACCCTAGAGAATGCTGATGTCTGTGCGGTCACTGAGATATGGTTTAAAGCCACAAAGAGCATACCAACAGTGCAAGGTTATAATGCCTTCCGCACATTTAGGCCACGTCACAGGCAGGGATAAAGGTGGAGGTGTCTCTATTTACATCAAAAATAAATATACTTCAAGGTTGGTCAAACAGGACAATGTACTTGAGCTGCTCCATGTTCAAATCACCATAGGTAAAATCCAATACCACTTTCTTGTAAGTTATACGTCTCCCTCTATGACCCAGGAAACCCATACCATGTATTTAAACTTATTAGAAACACTAGCCATTCAACCCGATTTAAACATATTAGAAACACTAACCATCCAACCCAATAGCATATTCATGGGTGACTTTAATTACCTTACTATTAACTGTGAATCCTATACAACACCAAACATACATAGACAGAGATTCCTGGATTTTGCAAACACAAATTCCCTGGACTAGATTGTCAATACAACAAGCAGGGGTGTGGATCTGGTCCTCACCAATATGGGAGACTGCTGCACACCCCCTATTCTAATGCCTTCCATGGTAAAGTCAGACCACAAAATGGTGTCCTTTGAAGTAAAAATAAGACATGGACCCCTAGCTAAACCTGAAATATTCAGGAACTATTCTAAGGCTAACCTCCTGCTAATAAGTGAGAACCTGGCAAAATGTCAAGCCCCCATAAACCTTGAAAACACTGCTACCTATGCAGAACTGTTCACAAAAACCCTGTACAAGCATGTAAACAGTTGCACAGAGGCAGCTGTACTCACCAGGAAGAAGTACAGAACTAACTCAAAAACAAGCCACCCTGGTGGAATCACAAAATCAGTAGGTTGTGTAACAGGAGGAAGAAAATCATGGCAAAAATTAGGAGGTGCAGCACCCAGAAGGGTGAAAGCACTCTAATCAAACTAAACACCTCAGAGGACAAATAAAGTCTACCAAAGCCAAATTTGAGGTAAGTTAGACCTCCCAGGCCAAGGACAAACACAAAGCACTCTTTGGCTATGTCTGCAACCTCAACGGCAATACATAATTGTGTGCAGAGCTCATTGTAAATGGAGCCACCTATACTGTGCCAGAGGATATAGCAAACCTCCTGGGTGAAAAATTCAGCTCCAACTTTTCCCTTCTCTCCTCCTCAACCTGACTGCAGGAAATATCATAAAATATAATTCCCCCTACTATCACTAGGGAACAGGTCCTTAATTCTCTCTCTAAGACCAAAATCACTGCATCTATGGGCCCAGACAATATCCCAGGATGCCTTCTAAATAGCATGAAACATGACCTATCAGGGCATCTGGAATTACTATTTAACTGTAGCCTCTAAACAGGCTTTATGCATCATGAATGGAGAAAGGCAACAGTCATCCCTCTGCATAAAGGTGGGCCATCTACAGACCCTGGAAACTACAGACCCATAAGTCTCACTAGTCTTGTACATAAAGCCATGGAAAGAATTATCATGGAGATGATCAATAAAGGTATAGTAAACCTCCAGATACTGGATCCAAAGCAGTTTGGTTTCTTCAAGGGCAGATCATGCCTACTCAACATTGGTGGACTTCTTTGAGAAGGTCACCAAAGCAATGGATGAGGGCAAAATTGTTCTCTCTGCCTACCTTGACCTGGCCAAGGCATTGGTAACAATCATATTGACAACACACCTCTAAGAGTTGACCCAGTAGTCAGGGACTTATGGACACACATAGATAGTAATATAGCCTTTGACCATCACATGTCTACAGTAGTGAGGAAATCATTCTATGTTGTACAACTTATAAACAAAGGTATGGCATCTAAGTCCAAGGATGTCATTATTCCACTGTATTCGGCATTCATCAGACCTATCATTGAGTACAATGCCCCCTTTGGAATGTACCTAATCAGGCATATCCAATAACTGGAACATTCACAGAGGTTCCTCACTAAAAGAATACAGGGCGTAAGTAAAATGTCCTATGCAGACCGCCTCAAGGCCCTATCCCTGTATTCTGTTTTCTATAGGTTTTTGAGACAAGATCTATGCCTAGCATACAGGACATTGTCAGACCACATGCTGATGGACCTTCTGCATATCCACAAAACAAACAGCACCAGAATTACCCATACTAAAGATTTAAACCTTGCCTGTGATATAAATAGGACCTGCTGGAGAGGTAGGTATGTATCCCAGAGACTACCCCATCTATGGAATAGGCTCCCTATCCATGTGAAGCAGAGTTCCTCCCTAACCCAATTCAAGTGCAACTGGGACAATTGGATGGGAAACCAGAAATTCATCCCTGGTTTGGCACCTATGTCTCTAATGGACACATGTAACCTGTAAATGGTTCATCTCCCAGCCCCATGCTTACACTTATCAAGTGTATCAGAACTTGTCAGAGATTTGAGATGCATGGCTAGGCTTAAAAACCTAAGTGTGGCAACCTGCGACAGAGAAGAGGCCACATGGGAGTTTAACATGAATTTGCATGCCCCAATCATGACTACTAAACAGAAGACATGGTATGTAGAAGTAAGTCATATGGAAAGAATCCAGAAAATTAAATAAGGAATGTAGGTCCAGTTATTACAGCTTAACTCCAATAATACCGCCAGACAAAGAGAAGAGAAGAGAAGGAAATGTATGAAAAGGCATACTGGTAACTCAATTTAGCACTGTTTGCAAGACTAGAATATGTCAGTTTGTTATGCAAATATTATTATTGTAATTAAATGTTTTAGTTCATTTACCAGGACAAATGCTGGGATAGATCTTGGGCATGTGCAGATATGACTAAATGTATAAAACTGTTCATCAAAACATATGGTAGAATATAGCAAAGGTGTTTATCTCATAGATTGTGCCAAAACAACAACAGTTTAACCAGATGCCATGAAGCCAAGTTTTCCAAAGGCATGCGCATTCCCAGAATCAGAATATATAAAGGCTAGAGTAATGATCCAGTAAAATATATAAAACATGAGACAGAGATGGCGATATTGCAGCCAGTGAAATAATGATGGCTAGCCTAAAGCTTCATTCCTTATACAGTTACATGTTTTACATCCAGAGTTT
Source organism: Protopterus annectens (assembly GCF_019279795.1). Lineage (NCBI taxonomy): Eukaryota > Metazoa > Chordata > Ceratodontiformes > Protopteridae > Protopterus > Protopterus annectens. Next base: position 813,718,377 of record NC_056730.1, read on the forward strand.
AATGTTGCTTTAGATACTTTGTGATAAAATATATAAAATAGTTCCAACTTGATAAAACTGTCATCTATAATGCTAAAATATTAATGCAGAATAAGGCTGTGCAGATAAAAATTCTGCATTTGTTGCTACAGATGGTGAGATTTTATAGAGGTATCTTTGTCCGAAAAGCTTATACTTTTGCTAAATCTTTTTAAGACAATTTAAACTGTTTTATATCTTGGTCAAACACTGCTGCATATCTGATGTGAGGGCATTCAGCTCAATACTGAAGGCATCAGAAGTGAAAACACTTAGGTGGAGTGACCTTTCTTGTCCTGGAACCCTACTGCCAAATAACAGGGACAACATTTTAGTTTGCTTGATTGAAGACAATGAAATACACGCTAAATTGTATACCTAGTGGGGGAGTCTTGTCCTTACTTGAGGTAATATATAGACTTTATGACTCGCAGAAAAAAATAATGACCAATGTCATCTGTATACTGCACAGTGTGGTTTTATTCACTGTAATGCCACAGTTTAATAACAGAAACATGTTTTGCCCCTTTTTTCTTTTTGTGCATGTATATATAGATACAGCTATAGATATAAATAAATATATATTTTTTCAGACTGCACTGCCCACATTTTTGCTTTTTGTTGTGCTTCTGCCTTTTGCTGGTACTCCCTCTATACTCTAGTTAATGATATATAACTTGGAGGAATGTACAGGAGTATATCTTTAATTGGAATAGGGCTTAGCCGTAATTTCATGTTTGGCTAACTAATAATGATTTAGAACAGACTTCTGAAGTGTTTGGGGATTTTAGATATGATAATGATTCAGTAGTGTCCATCCTCACTACTGGTTATTTCAACTTTATATCTTTCTATCAAGCTGTCTGTCTATCTATCTATCTATCTATCTATCTATCTATCTATCTATCTGTCTAGGTCTTTTGATAAAAGGTACTATGGTAGTAAGGGCTTTGCCCAGTAAGAAGATGCATGGAACAAGAGGTGCAAGCCATCCCTTGAGAGCAAGTAAGCCTGGCAACGTCTCATCCCAAGGAGACACATGCTACTTTGTCAATTGTTGAAGCCAATTTTCTTTGTATTTGGGCATCATTCTGTGTTAAGGTAGGATTTCACTTAATACCAGAGTCTTACCTGCATTTGACACACACATAGTGAGATCCAACATCTCTATCTCTTTCTCTCAGTGTTTCTCAGAGTTGAGTGTCATAAGTCATTCACCCGCATGTTAGCTACAACATGGGCAACCACTGGATCACATTTATATTTGTTATTGTGAGGGACTGAAGAGTCCTCATAATCTCACATATCCTGGCACCAGAGAGACAACTAACTATAGTCACGTCCTTGCCAGGACTTACAAGTATGGAGTCACTGGGCCTAACAATGGAGTCACCAATTATTAGAACATTTCTATGCATACGCATGGACTTGGAGGCAGTAAATGGTTTGTAGTATGCAGCCTGGTGGCTCTTTGCTATGTGGGAGGGTGGTAATGGGGTGTTAGTAGAATTTAGTTGAGATGTCATCTACATAGTTTTGAGATGCTCGGGAAATAACTTTTTGACAGCGTTAACATATGTTGACATGATATGCTTGTGTAGAGACATAAGTGGTAGCACGTGGTGCTTACAAACCATCTTGTTAGGTGAGAGATTGGCCTCATATACTATATAGATATTTACACCTCTTAAACATTATATCATGTATGCTATTATAATATTTCATTGCCTGTCAGCATGTGGTATTTCCTATACTGTCTAATAATACCAAGTGCTATGAGACTAGCAGCAAAAGGGATACCAGCTGATTGATCTTCCATGTTGGCAAAGTGGATCTATATCTTACAAAGGGTAACTGCCACCAAATATATGCTTAGTTACTTAGGCAGTAGGTACAAGGGACTTTAGGTGCATGAGGTTAGAATATAGTAAGTTCAAGAAATTACAATACATCAAAGTATTAGCAATGGCAGTAGTAAATAACAAAATGTACAAGAAGTTTAGAGTAACAATCAGGACAAGAAAGACAGCAGCTGCAAGAAGAAGCTATGAGAGATCAGCAATAGTTGAAAAGCACGGTGGTAGCTACAACATCAGCAGTAACAAGAGAACTTAGTGATAGCTATAACTTCAGCAACAACAACAGAACAGCTAACAGTGCACTACTGCTCACAGTAGACCCCTGCCAATAAACTATCAGTAAAGGACCCTCATAGGAAGTGAACAGAAATTAGGAATGTTGTCACCTGCTGAATACCATCATAATAAATAACTTTTCAAGCTTAGTGTCCAGAGGGGATAACAAATCCTCCTCAGGTTACAAGATTCATTTTTCATCACTCCTTTAAAATCCCAATGTTACTGATGACCCATAGCACGCAGAAGCTCCTCTCTCTGTATAAATTATGAATTACGCATCAAAGAAGCATGAATAATTTTACAAGTAAAGCATAGCATTACCATGGTTAGGTCTAACTACTCCATTTGCACCCCTTGCCTTTGACACTAAAGTACACCAGCCAACCCCATAGAAATCATCTGATTTTCTTATTCAAGAGTTAGATCTCAGCTTCTGCGAATTACTTATGGAAGGTTAGAAAAAAATATACAATCTGAGGGAAAACAATCATGTTTACTACCCCAGTCCTATGAACCAAAGAATATGACACATTCTTTTATATTTTCAAATTCCTAATCATCCTCTCTAAGCTGTACAAAATAGTTTTCTTCAGAAAAATCACCAACCTCAAGGTGATAAACTTTTAAATATGTTATGACTTCCTACTTAAAAGTATTCAACTCTATTTTACCAAGTGGAAAGAGTAATATAGCACCTCAATGCCATATTGTATGCCTTCTGTAAAACCATCCAACAAAACACAGATTTTTAAGAAAATAATTTTTAGTGTCTGAAAGAAAGAGCAACAGGTTGTCCTACTTAAAAAAAACTATAACAATTTTGAGAGGGTTACACTTCAGTAAGTTAACAAATGGTCATAGAATATTGCACATCGTGGGGCACCTGGAGCTGATAGATTAAGAACCATGTTTCTAAGGACCTGCAACACATTCTAGGTCTTCTCCAACATATTATCAACTCATTCTTTAGCAGTTGACATATTTACAAACCATAGACATTTAGCACTATCATAACACTTCCAAAAAAAAGATGGCCCTCCATGCTGCAGAATCCTGCAAACCAATCTTACATTTTGAGCCTTTAGCACCAGTCCTGCTGAACACATATTTTAATGACAGTAGCCAACCTAATCAGTCCCAGCATGGCTGCTTCTGTATAAGCAGTAGTACCCTCACATCTGTAATGTCTCTTACTATGACTATATAGACTAACGTGAGTAAGAGTACATTAACCAGAGCATTCACTTGTCTAAAATATTTGACTTGGTTGAGTACACAAAAGTGCTCTTTGATTTAAGTCTGAATGACCTTGCACTCAGCTGGATTTTATGCTATTTAAGCCATAAATCTTTTTGTGGTTAATGTGTACTAAATACTTTCAAATATTGTTGCTATGTCCTTGGGTGTTCTGTGGAGTTCTCAGCTTGGATGCTTCTTATTCATCATTGTTATCCTTCATTTTATTTTTTGTCACATCATATCTTGTTTATTATATGTTGATTATATGGTTGCAAGTTGTTTATTAAGAATACCTTGCCACTAAATAAAAAAAAAGAAAAAAATATTTCATATTTAGGACCCATTGGTTAGCTTAATCTCTCCATGGGGGTCACACACTGAACAAAGAGTTTAAATGCCTTGGTCTTTGGCTTGCCCACCCTTTTCCTAATCAGTACATTCTGACAACAGTCTTGCTTTAATGAAAGTTTTCCAGCTACATACTAATAAGTATACCAATAACTTCTTGTCTTCTCCTCTTCTTGACAGCAGAGGAGTGAGCAAGGTAAAAGACTGCAGGAAGTTTAACCATAGCATCCGGGCAGACTTTGTGCCACACAAATGGAGAACTGCATTGGTCATCCCTCTGCACAAAGGTGGGCCATCAACAGACCCCAGATATTACAGATTCATAAGTCTGACTAGTTTCGTATGCAAAGACATAGAAAGAATTATCTTGGACATGATTAAAGACATAGAAAACCTTCACCAAGGGCAGCTCATGCCTACGTAACCTGTGAATTTTTTGAGAAGGTCACCAAGGTGTAAACTGCCTACCTTCACCTAGCTAAATATTTGATAAAATACCCCACTTGGATTTTGTTAACAAACTTATGGATGTAGGCATAAACCATTATGTTTCACACTGAATAGCCAGTTGGTTCTCAGACAAGACACAGGAAGTTAAGATTGGGGAGTCCACCTCCACAAAGAGGCCGGTCACTAGCAGTGCTGGGTCCCCTCCTTTTTGGCATATATTTTCTCAGAAGTTAAGACCAGTGTCAAGGACCACTGGCTGAACAAGTTTGCATATGATTGCAAACAAGGAGCAGTCATAACACAAGGTACTAACATCCCACAGGAAGGACTAACACAGTCACATAACTGGTGTCAGAGCCATGGCTTAAAATTCAGTGCCAGAAAATTCATAATAGTATCTTTTGGGAAGTCAGTCACCCAAGGAAATTACCTCATTGATAACATACCCTAAGAGTAGAAGCAGTAGTCAGGGATTTGGGTATGTACTCTGTGTAGATAGTAAGTTGGCTTTCAATCAACATATGTCTAGGAAATCATTCTACATTGCTCAATTTATAAGCAAGGGCATGCAACCTAGGTCCACAGAAGTCATTTTTCCACTGTATTTTGTCCTCATCAAGCCCTAAATTGAGTATAATGCCCCCTTTGGTATGTATCTGACCAGGCACATGCAACAACTGAAACATCTACAGAGGTTCATCAAAAAAAATATAGGGTGTAACCAGCATGTACTATGCAGATCACCTCAGACTTCTGTCTCTATACTCTGTTTCTTATTTACTATTGGGAAGTGATCTATACCTGGCATATAAGGCATCCTTGGTTCCACTCTAATGGATTCTTTGTGTAATCACAATATGAATAGCATCAAAATTACTCATTCTAGTCATATAACACATTGGATGGACAGCTTTGTGTCTCAGAGAATTCACCTTCTCTGGAATAGACTTCCCATCTATGTGAGGCAAAACTCTTCCCTAATCATATTCAAGAGAAACCTGGACCAGTGGATATAAATCAGAAATACCCCCCAGGTCAAGCAACTATGTCTCTAATAGAGAGAGACAGCCTGTAAATCTTGCATTAACTAACATATAGCCATTAGAATAACCTGCAAGGCACATAAACTTCTGAGATACAATTGAGATGCTTGGCTAGGCTTATAAATGACCCAGTGGTCATTAGCCTAATATACACCTATAAACCTATGAACAACCCAACCCTATTGGCTCTCGTCTATCTCCACAAGAAAAACAGTTCCACAAGTACTTGAACTTAAGGTTTAATTCTACACCAACACTTGAATAAAGCATATTGGATGCATATTTTTATTATACAATGATTATTCAATGTTTGGAACAAATTGCCTTTAAGTGTTAAACTAAGTAACACCCATACCTCTTTCAAAAAGAACTGATGATTGATTGGGTATCTGCAAATTTGTGTTGGTCCTGGCATGGTTTGCTGTCCTGTAAGTAGGGGGTGCATCTTGAGGGTGAGCATCTGCAAGCCATATATGGTCCTTGTATTTACTTGCCTTGCAAACCCTTTGATTGTGTGAGGATGCCGAGTCACAGATCAAGATGCAGACAGACACAGTCATTCTCCCTCCTGCATAGTCCTCCACACATTGTTGAAGATGGGGGTACAACATCGTGCACATCTGAGCTACGAGCTGTAGTCACTGATCTTCTACATGTTGAGTGCAAACTGAACATGGATGCAACTCAGCAAGCACAGCTGTCATCCACTAGAAATCATGGCCAGCATGGTTTCTAAGAGTGCACCAACAGTGATTCTTTTATTTTGGGAGATTTGTCCATTCTTCTTTTTATATGAGACTGTTGCCAGAGGCTGTCAGGGGTTTGCCCTTCACATGTAAGGTGCAGGGGGCTTGCTTACAGTTACTTTTTTTCATCAGGTTAATTTCTCCACCAGTTTATGTTTGGCAAATTGGTTCTTCACCAAGATGTAACTCAATGAAGCATAGTACAAGTGGCTGTACAGCCTATGTACTCACCATTTCATTGTTGGGGGCTTCTCCGTATGTGAGAGCAACAGCAGCAGTACCACCACTCCCACATTAACAGCAGCAGTACCACCACTCCCACATTAACAGCAGCAGTACCACCACTCCCACATTAACAGCAGCAGTACCACCACTCCCACATTAACAGCAGCAGTACCACCACTCCCACATTAACAGCAGCAGTACCACCACTCCCACATTAACAGCAGCAGTACCTGAGGAGTTCACTGGATCTAACATACTTATACCCTTGATGAAATGGACCTTATCACTGGTTAAGCATTTACGAGACCATGGGGTCCAGACATGCTGGGACTTATGAAAGCTAAGGTTGAACACTTGGATTCCACATCTACCTCTAAATAGAGGATTTCAAGGGCCACCATCATTGCGCTGTGTGGTATTATTCTCCATGATTGAAATGGATACGTAGCTGGAGTGATCATGCTAGGAGGCCAGCACAGGGAGCACAGTCTGCTCTTGAAAGTCTATAGATATACAGCTCCACCCACTCATGTTAGGAAAGCAGTGACTACCACCCCTCCAGAGGCAGGGCAAACTTTCCAAACTATTCCATGCAGTTCCTGCTGCCCTGGAAGCATAACATTCCTGTCAAAGGGTTTTGCTGTTCCACAACTGCAGGAGAACAGAGCTGATGCCTGTGATATACACAGTGTTTCCCTGTTTGCCTGTGAAAGCTCACTGTACCAACTGCATACCTTGTTGTTCAGCAATATAGGAAGACCAAGCATTCCTCTCATTCCATTTTGTGGGTGATACATGTCAACCACTATCTGTATGAGAGCTTGATCCACACAAAAATTGTCTGTCAGCTGTTTGTAAGATAGCTGGTGGTATGTGATTCATTGATGATATAATTTCATTTTCATTTATGTTACGTCACCTTATTGTGCTACCAGTCTTACACCTGATAACACCTCATTGTGTCATTAGGTGCAAGGCTGTGGCGCTGATTGCTGCTGCTTTAAGAATCTTTACTTGCAGCTCCAAAAGTTTCAACATGCTGTTTACTTTTATATTGACACTCAGTTTGCTGCATACCTAAGGCATCTTATAGCTATGAATTACAGCCTGCTTTCAGTGTCCCAATTTGCTTCTCATTGCGCACTCATTAAACTGTACACCTTCATATGCATGCCATTATATGATCATTTGTGTTTACCTTTTTCAGTACTGTTTTCCTTATTGTCCCTTTGAGCTAGCTGGTATAATGATTCACAATCTACATTCTCATGAGAACATTATTCAAAACGGTGCCCTACATAATAGGCAACATGTCTAAGAATCACAGCCCCAATCTTTTATTTGTCCAGTTTGCCATTCTTTTCATTGTTTTACCTCATATAGTCCTTTTAACAACTCTTTCACTCTATTTATGATTTCCTTCTGTATGACCTTCTCCTTGCCCTTATCAACTCTTAAAGTTTCCACAAAACCTACTTTTATCTTATCTTTGCAGCTCAGCATTGGTGAAACCATTTTCCTTCTTCCTTTAATCATCTGTCACCACACGGTAAGAAGTCCTCTGGTTTGATTCTCGGCTGGGATAACTTCTGTGAGGAGTCTGCATGTCCTCCCTGTGTTTGCTTGGTTTTCTCTGGGTGCTCTGGTTTCCTCCCAAATTCCAGTGACATGCTGCAGGTGGATTGGACACTCTAAGTTGGTCCTAGGTGTGCATGTGTGCTATGGATGAACTACTGCAGCAGGGCTAGTCACCTGGCAATGCAAAACTTGGCTCTAGATGATTGTCACTGTTGAAGTGACACCCTGATCCCATGTGTAAATATGGGAAAAAAGGGTTGAGGATGGACATATATATATATATATATATATATATATATATATATATATATATATATATATATATATATATATATCAGTTTTTTAACCATTCATGCATACATCTGTCTCATCTTTAAATACACATTCTTCACTCTTTCCTAATAAATCATGCATTTTTGAATTCCATTCCCATGTTTAGCTTTTCCCCTGACAATGGGACTTCCCAGGTGGATATTACTTATTAACAAATGTAATAAATAATAGGTAAAATAGTACTTCATCTCATGTGTTATTAGTTCATTTTTCTGAATGACATATTTTATGCCTATTGTTTTTTTCACAAATTACATTACTGAAACCACTTACCACATAAATCCTTCTTTCCATATGATCTTACCACAACCAGTCTAATGCCTTATTAGGTTCATAGGTTCATAGGTAGGTACTAGGCTATCTGCCTGAGGGCATTTATAAGCCTAGCCAGAGTGTGTTGGCTTTCTCCGCCCCATTGATTAATTAACTGAGCCTCTGTCAAGCAGAGCCAATGAAGTGATCCCAGGGGTGTATTTTCTGTTACCCATCCACTCGTCAAGATTTCTCTTGAAGAGTGTTAGTGAGGTGCTCTGCCTAATGTCAGGGGTGGCCCGTGCTATTGGACTGCCGGACTGCAGCCCCATCAACTATAAAATAAAGAAATAAAAAGAAAAAAAAAATTTAAAAATCGCGGAATTTGCGCATGCGCACTAGTCCGGACTGCTGCTGAGACAACATGAACATGAACATTGTCTCAGCAGCAGTCCTGACTGGGAAACATGAAGAACAGAGCTCCCAGAAGTCTATGCAGTTTTAAACTGCATAGACTGTCCCAGAACTCGCTGGGAAAACGCGTCGGGGTCGGACTGCAACATCAGCAGTCAGGAGTTTGCTGCAGTCTTGTCAGGGGAAGGATCTCGCGACGGGCAGGGTCTGGATTGGAGTTTGCTGCAGTCTCGTCAGGGGAAGATCTCGCGACGGGCAGGATCGGATTTGCGCGGGTTTTCATAGGATTTATGGTGGTTTACTACAGGTCGGATTTGCATAGGATGTATGGTGGTTTACTACAGGTAAGTGTGTGGACAAGGAGATTTGGATGTTGTGTGTGTGTGTGTGTGTGTGTGTGTGTGTGTGTGTGTGTGTGTGTGTGTGTGTGTGTGTGTGTGTGTGTGTGTGTGTGTGTGCGTGTCTGTGTGTGTGTGTGTCAGGTGCAATATACTGGTGATTAGACTCATGGTGGTGTGGTAGGGAATACCTCAGGCTTGAACCCTGTACCTTGTATGCAGGTGTTAAAGACCTGAATTCCCTACCCACCACCATTTGTAAAAAGAATTGCAGATTTTTGCCTCATATTTGATCTGATCTGTTCCTCCTAATATCTGTGGTTTGTAAATATTGCAATGCTTGATATTTGATGGTGCAGTGGTAGCATTGTTGCCTCACAGCTGCAGGTTCTCAGGTTTGATTCTTGGCTGGGGTGCCTTCTTTGTGGGGGTCTGTATCTTCTCCCTGTGTTTGTGTGGGTTTGCTTTTGTGTCCTTCCATGTTACAAAGACATGTCTGCATTATTTCTTCCTCGGCCTCTGCTGAAAATTGTTTTTTTGTTCCAAGTCAGACTGTCCTGATTAGCAAATGTTAAATAAAATTGACAGGCATTTGAATTTCAGACTTCAGGTTTCTGAATGTTTAATTCCTTACATATTTGATGGTGCAGTGGCAGTATTGTTGCCTCACAGCTATAGGTTTTCTGGTTTGATTCTTGGCTGGGGTCCCTTCTGTGTGGAGTCTGCATCTTATCCATGTGTTTGTGTGGATTTGCTCTGGTGTCCTGCCATTTTACAAAGACATGTGTCTACAGTATTTCTCCCTGGGCCTCTGCTGAAAATTGTTTTTGTTCTGTCAGAAGTAAAATTGACAGGCATTTGAATTTTGGACTTCATATTCTTCAGAAAATACATAGTAAAACAGCTTTTTATTCTAGCAATAAATATATAGTAACACAACCTTTTATTATAGCAATTTTTTAAGTTTATAAGATGACTATTTGAAATTTGTCCTTATTTTTGGGACTGTAATACCCTGTTATTGGCTTTGTCCAGGTTTTTTGTACTAAGGTTGACAGCTCTGGCAAGAACTGAATTCACTGAATATGTTTGGGGGCTGTATTCCCTCATTACTGGGTTTGTCCAGGTGTTTTGTGCTAAGAGGTTGACAGCTATGGTGAGAACTGAATTTATTAAATGATAGCCATTTAAGTTTCAGTCTTCCTCTCTTTCTTTCACAAAGCAGCTGATTTGGCGTAGTGGTATGTTGCTCTTGACTGTTTTGCACAGGGACCTTGGCAGTAAAATGTATGGTGGTAACACAGCATTTTTCTTTCACAAAGCAGGTGATTTGGCATAGTGGTATGTTGTTCTGACTCTTTTGCACAGGGACCTTGGCAGTAAAATGTATGGTGGTAACACAGCATTTTATTCTAGCAGCTTTCCAAGATTATACAAGCAATGTTTAATGTGTCCCTGGTTTTTGCCCTTTTGACCCACCCCAATAAATTTGGCTTTTTCCAGATTTCTTGTGCTGCGAAGTTGAGATGCAGTTGAGTATTGAGTAGATTTTAGAAGGAGCTGAGAGCTGCAGGGGAAGAGAAGTTTAGTGCTGATTATGCTAAGTCAGCTCACATTGCTAATAGCACAACAGGTTGTGTACTTGCTTTTGATGCAGAAGGTTGTTGGTTCTACTCCCATAAGGGGTGAATGCTGCCGTACTGAAAGTTAAGATACTATGAGCCTGTTATCAGTTTGCCATCCATTTCCTATTGCAATATTACTATCTTATTTTTAATGTAATTTAGGAAATTTATTCCTCAGGGGCATCAGACACTTTATTTTTCGATGAAACCATGAAATATAAAGGTGATTGCTAGCAGCAACCTCTTCATTACAGATGTATTTAACGTGGAATTATTTAGATGACTTTTTTACTACTTTAGAGATTGTGCATATTTACTGATAATGGTGGACTGTAGAACTGTGCATATTTACTGATAATAGTGGACTGTAGAAGTTTGAGTAGACTTTTATGATGGAAATGTTCTGAATTGGGCAGTTTTGTCATTGGTGCATGCGTTTTGTTTCATTGTTTACTGGAAAAATGTTCAAAGCAATAGGAAGGTGTATCAAAGAGCACATGTATGTTTCATATGCAAAGGGCCTATGATTTGAAAACAGCCCAGAATTAATCTTTATCTGCCATGGGTAAAATGTATTTTCTTTGAATGTGGGTTTCAATGTTGTTTCAATGAATGTGAGTTTCAAAGGCAGAGAAGTTTTAATGCCAAGTTTGTTTAGCAGATGTCTTAGTGTTTGTGCTTTAAAATGCAAAATAAAACTTTCAAAATGAAGTTCAAATCATCATAGAAGTAAATCAGTATGCACATTAGTGTTTATGGTAAATGGAGTGAAACAGCCAAGTAATGGATCATTGGAATGGCTGCAGGGGGAGGCTCCATTCGACCATGGTTTTGTGAGGGGGAAGGGCGGCAAACTTAGGCAGCCCCAGCTGAACCATACCTCCCAACTGTCCAGATTTTCAAAGAATGAATAGATTTTTTGCTTCTTATGGTTTGTTCCTCATAAAATTTGTGGTTTTCTGGCAAATCATTTAGAAATTAAGTCACTAATGACACACTGAGTTTCAGACTTCATAACCTTCAGAAAAATGCATGCTAAAGTAAGACCTGTTCTATCAACTGTCTCAGTTTATACAAGAGCAATTTTTAGTACTGTTTATATGTTCCCCCAATATATTTGGCCTTGTCCTGATTTATTGCATTAACAGGTTGAGAGGTACATGCAAATAAATTGCTTTATAGAATTAGGCATAGCCAAACCTCTCAACTGTCCCTGATTTTGGCTCAAAATGTTGCTCTTCACCTAATGATCCCTCCGCAAAATAGCAATTTTGGAAGAAAACATGGAAGGTTTATAATTAAGAAATAACTGTAATAATCCGTTAGATTACTTTTATTTCAGAAATGCATGTCATGTAGATTATTTTATTTTGTCAGCTGCTCAAGTTAGCGGTACTAATATTAAAGTGTCCCTTCTGTGACAGGTTCCCAGCTGTATTGTGTTGCTATTTTATATTTTTACATCACATTTTTTGGTCCATTTTCCATAAAATTGTGTTTTTTTGGCAAATTAGTGACAATTCATTAAAGACTGAAGTTAGAAAATAATGACAGACATTTGAGTTTCAGATTTCATACCATTTAGAAAATTCATACTAATGCAAGACCTCTATTATCTTTCTAAGTTTATAAGAGCAATATTTTAAAATTGTCGTTATTTTTGGGCCTTTGTCCCATTTCTTTGTATGACTTTGTCCAGATTTCTTGCTCTGAGGTTGAGAGGTATGACAAATGTGTCAGGGTCATCACAAGTCAGCCAGAGACATTTCAAACTGTGACATACTTGTTGCACCCCACTCCCCCATGTAGTGACTCTGGATGGGTCGAAGCAAGGCAAAGAGTAGTTATGCAGTGTAAATGTGCAGAGTACCCCCCCCCCCATCCAAGGTAGACACAAGTACTAGAGTGGCTTTTCGTCTGTCCTTGATTTTTACAGAATGGTCTGGTTTCTGTCATATTTTTTGTACTGTTGATTTATGCTTATTACTCAAAGTGCCTGTTGCTCTGTGTTTAAGTAGCAATACTTTAATGACCATCAGGTAAGCTTGGCTGAGATTGTAAGATGCAAGTAAGCTTTAATAAGCATACTGTTAAGGAATTGCCAACATTGAAAGCCTTTCTGTTGCCATGTAGAGAATACTTAACTAGATAATGTATAAGCCTTGGGTATTGAAATGCATATGCCAGTATTTGTAATAAAGTACAAGATTACATTATTTTAAGAGTCTCATTACACTTGGAGACTTCCAGTCATCTCTGCAGGCTTTACCCGTAAACAGAATGCCAATCGTGTGGTCCATAACCTGTACAGTAATCCTTTTAAGCAATGTATCTTGAGCTTATTTCTTGTTTTCTTTTCATTTTTTACTTTGATCATGTTTTCCCCATGAAACAAGTAGATGTCAGGCAGCAGGTCTTTTTTTGGATAAGGAACATTTTTACAAGTGGGGGCATCAGAGATTTCTACTATCAGCATGTTACTTGGTACTTTAATAAAGCTAAATATAAATTATAATTAGAACTGCAGTGCAAGGAGTGGTTTGAGTTGAGTGCTGCTTGTTTTTCTTATACTTGATTTTGACTGGCATTCCATTAATGTATTTAAAAAAAAGTAATTTATTTTTTCATGCCTCACAAACTTTTTTGTTTCCATCTAGATATTAAGCTGTCATGCAGCCAATGCATTGAAATATTTTTATTCTTCTACACTTCATTTTGTCTTGATTGGACTCTCATAATGATGGTATGGCACCCAGGGCAGTATATTTAGTTTTTGTGGTTTTGAGCATAGCTCCTCCCCTTTCTAGTTGGCCACACCCCTTCCCATTGACCCCACCCATTCAGCTGTCTCCTGAAGCCCCCCTTTGATTTGAAGTCACCAGCCGCCACTGCCTAATGTAGTTAAGAATTTTGTTCCAAAGCATGGGGAGTCTCTGTGACAGGAATCTATCCCTCCAGCATGTTCTATTTATTGTTGTGGTGAGGTTTAGCTCACTAGAGCTCGTGGCTCGTAGTGACTTGGATTTCTTTAGGTGGAGCATGTCCATCAATTCTGAGTTGGACATGGCTTTGTAAGATCAGTTCTGAGTAAGCGATATGCCACTAAGTACAGCCGGAGTTTTTTCAGTCGGTCTGCATAGGACATATGTTTGAGGCCAGTAATCCTCTTGGTGAGATACTTTTGTGGTCTTTCCAGCTGTTGGAAGTGTCTTTTGAGGTACATCCCAAATGGGGCACTGTACTCTATGATGGGTCTGATGAGTGATGAGTAGAGGGGCACTATAACATCTTTATTTCTAGATACGAACCCTTTAGTAATTAGATGGGCCACATAGAAGGATTTCCTAACTACTTTGGCAATATGATTGTCAAAGGAGAGATTACTATCTACCTGGGTCCCCAGATCTCTTATTACCAATTCTGTATTAAGGGAGCTGCCACCTATGTGGTAATTCATGGGTGTTTTGTTTTTCCCAAATGGGATGACTATGCATTTTTTGGCATTTAGTTTGAGGCCATGACTTTGACACCAGGTGTCCGTCTCAGTAAGGCCTTTTTGGAGGATGTCCATGTCAGACGGAGAGTCAATTATGGCTCCCAGTTTGCAGTCATCGGCGAACTTGGTTAGCCATAGTCCTCCTGTATTTGTCTGTACTTCTAAGAAGTATATACCGAACAGTAGGGGGTCCCAGGACCGAGCCTTTTGGGACACCACTTGTGGCTGCTTTAGAGTCGGACCTGGAGCCTGTTATTCTTACCGTGTGAGTTCTGTCTGTAAGCCAGTTGGCAACCCATCTTGTGATGTAGGAGTTTATGTTCAGGCTGGTGAGTTTTTCTATAATACCTGAGTGAGGAATGGTGTTGAACACCTTGGAGAGGTCAAGGTAGGCTGTGTGAACCACCTTTCCCTCGTCTATGGCCTTGGTGACTGTCTCAAACAAGTCAAACAGGTTTAGTAGGCATGATCTGCCATTAACAAAGCCAAACTGGGTCAGGTCAAGGGTTTGGAGGTGCCCAATGTCTTTGTTAATGAGTTCCATGATGATGCACTCCATAGCCTTGCAGACCAGGCTAGTCAGGCTTATGGGGCGATAGTTACCAGGGTCAGTTGTGGCCCCTCCTTTGTGGAGCAGAATAACCATTGCTCTGCACCATTATATGGGTAAGTAGCCTGTGGAGAGGCTGAGGTTGAACAGCATGTTTAGGTGGGGCGTTAGTTCGTTCTGTAGTTCGTGCAAGACGCATCCTGGAACACCATCTGGCCCCACTGATGCTGTGTTTTTGGCTTTTGAAAGGGCTGTTTTCACCTGTGCATCTGTGATTTCTGGGACACTACACTTTTCCGGTGTCATTGTGGGCCCTTTTGGAGATGAGAGGGGGGTGAAGTTTACACTGAATCTGTCTGCCAGGATGTTGGCAATATCAGTAGGCTCAGTATATTTTGTGCTATTTTGCACTAGCTCAGAGCATATCTGCAAGTTGCCACTTAGATTCTTGACATAGCTAAAGAAGGCTTTGTGGTTATCTTTCAAATCCTTAGCTATTTTTCTTTCAAAGTTAGCCTTGGATGATTTTATGAGGGACCTTAGTTTCTTACTGATACTGATCAGGAATGTCTTTCCTTCTTGGGATTTGATTTTTTTCTGAACTAGTCTCCTCCTTCTATTGTATAACCTGATTATGGCAGGGGTCCACCAGACTGGTTTCTTTCTCTTTGGAGAGTGAGTCTTGGTTTTGCTAGGGATGGCACAATCCATGTATCCTTGTAGGTGCTCATAGAGTGCATTTGTAAAGGATTCTGCATCTTGGGCAGCGTTATCCTTTAGCGTGGGGGCTGTGAAACTTACCACATCTGTCTTAAGTAAGGTGAAGTTTGCTTTAGAAAAGTTTTTCACTGTGGTTTCCTTGGTTGGGGGTGGTGGTGGGGTGTGGACATCCAGAGTGATTAGTTTAAGGTCTGATCTAACCAGTGACAGGTTGACCTCCAGTGCAGAACACCTGTCGCCCATGTTGGTGATGACCAGGTCCAATATGTTTTCACCTCTGGTAGGGGAGTTTACCAGCTGATCCAGGGCATTTGAGCTGATAAATTCCAGGAAGCGCTAAGCCTGAAAGTTTGTACTCAAGTAGTTTTCCCAGTTAATGGTAGGGTAATTGAAATCGCCCAATATCAGGGTTTTCGGTAGGTCCTTCATGTTTTCCAGTTTCTCCAGAAAGGCAGAGTGGTGGTCCTAGGTCATGGAGGGTGATCTGTAGCAGGCCACAATTTGCATTGCAGATTTGCCTGATGTTAGTTGCACATGGATGATCTCAGAGGTATCATGCTGCGCCACTAACCTGGAGGTGTAGGTATCCTTGATGAATATGGATACACCCCTTCCTTTTGTGTTTCGGTCTGTGTTCTGTGGCCAAAATGTGTGGTATGGGTTGTAGCCCAATAGTGCTGGAGTAGTCTCTGGAGCTTTGAACCAGGCTTCAGTTACTGCACTGTTATTAATAGTCCTTGCAATGCCCACAGTCTTGCTTATAAAGAATGTGACGTTTGCTTTCATTTTCCTTCTTCATAACTTCCATCTTCTCAACTAATACACCAGTATTCTAGGATCCAAAAAATGTTCATTTGTTTTCTTAGGGTTCTACTAATAACTGAACATTTTCAGCTTCAAATATCCTTTTTTTATACATTAATAGCATGTCTGAATAAGCTTTGATTTTGCACGCCCCAACTCCCTGCAGTTATCACACTTTATTTTGGACAAACAGAAATAAATAATCTCTTTATCTCTCTAAAATAAACTGACATGTCATGGTACTGAAAAATGCACTCAACATTTCAAGGGGGAATTATTACATCAGGTACATCTGCTGTTTTTTTTTTTCAGTATTGAAATCAGCTATGCAGTTGCAACCTAAATGCTATGCTACAACTTGTCTTGTGGGGAAACTGAAAGACCTCCAAAGAGGTCATTGTGGAGCCTGGATCCATCCATGATTACAAAGTGTTTATGCCTATAGTAGCTAAGAAACTGGAAAAAGTTTTGCCAAAATTGATGGACACGGATCAATGTAGTTTCATGGAGGACAGGCAAGCATTTGACAACATTAATAGAACAATGATGATACAAAGCAAAGCAGAATATAAGACAATGATGCTATTATTGGTGAGTCTTGATACAGAGTAGGCATTCATTAGCGTCAGCTGGCATTTTATGAGGTGGGCAATGGAAGCATTTGCATTCCCTGACAGAATTATAGGGTTAATTAGGAGTATATATGAAGGATCAGAAGTAAGAATTAAGCTGGGAGGATTTCTCTTCAACAAGCTGTGTTTGAAGAGAGGAACAAAGTAATGGTGTCATTTTCCCCTTTGTTATTTGCTGTATATTTATAGCCCTAAGGGACTCATTCAGGAATATTAACTGTGTGACTATAAAGAAAGGATAGCTTTATTTGTAAATTATATTTTGTACTTGAAAAATCCAAGAAATTACATTCTGTTGTTGTGGAACATTTTGAGACAGTTTCAAGTCTTTTCAGAATATGAAATGAATGAATGTAAAGAAAGGCTATAGTGATAAACTACGTACCCACATAAGAATTGGTTCAGCATGATGTTGTTTAGATGTATGGATTAAAAAGGATTCTGTTATGGCTGCAAAGGATGTTTGGGAAGAATCTAATCAAAAGATAATACAAAAAGTGAGTAAATAGAAGCGCTTGATTATGGATATGGATAGTACGATACAAACAGTGAAAATGGCATTAGTCCCTTTAGTTTTATACACACAGGCATAGTTTTATCAAACAGAAGAGAACATATGGATGGTTATTAAGAAAGAGATGGAGAAATTTATTTGGGAGGGAAAGAGAGCAGGAGTTAAGTGGGATACATTAAATCTGTCGTTAGAAAATGGTGGTTTAAAATTACCTGCTTTGAAGGGATATAAGGCTCACATACGTAACACAAGCAGAAGTTTATAAATCAAAGTGGAAAGGAATGATCATGAAACAGGAGAAGTTTGAGAATTAAATACAGGGTAGGATTTTGGATGTGGCTCTTTAAGAATAACAGCAACCATGCAGAATATTACACTGATAAAGTAGCAGAAAGTATTTTAAGAATTAAGCCAACATGGAAATGAAAAAGGAGATTTTGCAAATCGGAATGACTGCAAATAGGGGTATCGAAAATAGGCAAGAGAGGGCTAGAATTTATTGGAGAAAATTAGGAAAGTAGTGTGAATCGTAAACATTGTCTGCAATCTGAGAGTCCACATCTTTTTTTAAAATGTGTTAGACTTGTTGCTGACCTTTGCACCTTTTTTTACAATTAATTTAATTTACAGTTATACTTCTTGTGTTAAAGTTGTAAGTGATTTTGGAAGAAAATGAATATTGTAATGTGTTATTTGATTTTTTAGTTTTATTGTCTC
The DNA here is from genome assembly GCF_019279795.1 of Protopterus annectens. Taxonomy (NCBI): domain Eukaryota; kingdom Metazoa; phylum Chordata; order Ceratodontiformes; family Protopteridae; genus Protopterus; species Protopterus annectens. The sequence continues at coordinate 813,736,557 of NC_056730.1, forward strand.
CTCAGTTTTTCCATATAACAACATCAACAAACTAATGTCATGGTATGTATTTTTCAATGAATTACATGTCTTCAAAGTGTTCTGCATAAACAACGACAATGTTTCATCTTTAGAACACATGCTTCTTACTTGTATTGCAGTTTCACTACTACATCATCATATATGTTAATTTTCAATCTAAAGTGTTCCACCTCTAGAAATGGTTGATGACTTGTCTTTCTAGGATGTAAGAAACTCCTGTTGATGCATTTACCTGGGAAATATAATAGCCAATGCATTAATTAAAATGGCGAGGCATTGTGAGGTCAGGTATTCATGACATCATAGCTGGAATTTTCAGCTTTGAGCAAAATTTCATGAAGTTGTATAAGCTGCAAAAATAAACATTTTGTATTGAAATCCATATAGTATTTTATTATATATGGTTAACAGGTTATACCCAACTTTAAGAATTTGTTACTTAAACTTGGTTTATAATGTAAGTGATACACTTTAAGGAAACTGGCAAGAGATTGTAAACAGAGACTACCTTCAATGAGAAGAAGCCTTTCTAGTCATTTCTAGCCCTGTAGTAAAGCTGATCTTTTTATCATCAAACATATTACTATAATACTTTTCTAGTCCATTCTAATATATTTACTGTTTACTAAATTAGTTCATAACTTCAGAGAAACTCTCTCCTGGGTGTTCAGAAAGAAGCCTAGCTCTCACAGTAAAAACTGTGGTAAAGAGGCCATGTTCCCATGACATGCAGAATTGCAGTTCAGAAACACATTAGCCACAATGAGGAAAGACCTCATTATTAGTTAATGTGCATGTCCTTGAATCAATGTTAACTATGACAAATGCACATCAGCATTTTCCTATGGTAGTTAACAGTAGCAGCTGATGTATTATGTCAATACAGACACCCTGTCATTCACTCTTCTACACACAATACATGCACTCAAACAGCCACACACATATACCATGTACTCCATACCTGTCCCTTTGTTGTCATAAGTTCCCCAATGTCTCCTTTTTCATGTCCAATAAATCATGGATGATTATAGTCAATCATTAATGTCAGACATTAGAGTTTCACATGTTATATCCTTAAGTAAATGCATGGCAGTGCAAAAGCTATTATTCTAGTGACTTCCTAAGAGAAATAATTAAAACCCACCCCTGTGTCTTTGTCCCACCATTAGTTTTGGCTTTGTGTACATCCCTTGCCCTATGAGGTTGAGAAGTATGCTTTCTATTTCTTGTCCTTCCCCATCATTACTCAGAAACTGTGGCAGATATTAAATGTCTTAACTTTTACTTTTTATTACATTGCTGATGTCTAGTGGTAGTGCAGAGGTCTAATATACTCTTTGTTCCCAAGTATGAAGGTCCAGGGCTGGAATCCATTTTAGAGTCTGTAAGGCACACTGTTTCTAGTGCACCTGTTATCTTGTGGTTTCCTACTCCACTTTTTTATTTATTATGTGTATTTAAAGTACAGTACACAGAGACTCCATGGTTTCTAGTGTTCCTCCCAACCCACGTTTCATGGAATTACGTTAAGGCACAATTCTCAAGAGTTCTCCCTGTCATCTATTGTTTCCCCCTATCTATTGTTCCATTAAGGTATGAAGTTTAAAATGTTAACCCTGGTGGCTAATGTTTCACCTGCCTTTAAGTGCTGCTAATGCATGTAGATAAAGAGATATCCCTGCTGGCTAGTGGTTCCCGATGCCTTTTTTTTAATTAGGTGCCTTTATGTCCGCTAACACACACATATATTTGCATATGCAGTCCCTGAGATAAACACACTCCCCCAAACACTACCTGACCACTAAACTGCCCACACCATTTTTGGCCATGTTCATTAATGTGAGTGCCCAGAAGCAGCCATGCTAATTTACACACCCAAGCGATTGTCTGAATCATTCAGCTGCATAAATGTCTTACTCAGGCAGTTCAAGGGGAGAACACATGGCTAATTAGCATGTCCCTTTTTCCTGAACTGCCTCATTAACATCTAGCATGGCCACAACAACAGCCTACTGTGGTTTGTTTGTCTTTATGCAAAAACACTATAGTAGGCTTTTCTCTGAAAGTGGAAAGGTTACTGTAGTTTGTACACATCATGTGTAAGATCTGAACAAAAAAGGTCACGCCATGGTGTAGTTATTAATTTTGAATGGAATGCAATGACACAATTTTCTGTAATAATTCTATTTTCTGAAATTAAGGGGTACAAATCCAGTGACTATATACAGACAACTTTTCTGAGTTCTTGACTCAGCTTCTTGCACTTATTCTATTGAAAATACAGCTGTAGATTTATGGACGCAAAACTATCGTCACAAAGAAATGTGAAACCAGGGGCCAAAAAATTTTGTAATAATGAATGCTCAGAGAATACTGCAACTACATTTTGAAAATGGTTGCTCTGCATAAAAATGTAACTGCAAACCATATTAGCATGGATTATGAACATTTATGAAACTACATCGGTTCACATTATCTTTAACTTGTAAATGACAAAAACAAATAGATAATAATAACAACAAAAGCCCATTTCAGGCATCTAGTGGTTATTGAAGGATTTGCATACACTTGGGCAGAGCATTTTTGTCATTTGGATTTTGCCATTATGACCAAACATTACTAGGCATGAATAAATTTTACCATAATCTCAACACTACCATGGATTATCATCTAAATACATCTATTGTCTGATAATAATCCTTCCTCCTGCCCACTTATGGAAAATAAAAAACTCTCTTTGCCTGAGATCTTAGGGCTTTTCCTCTAATCACAGCATTATATTTGTTACACTGTATAGCATCTCTTCAAATGACTGAAATCATTCAGTAGGTATATTTTTTTCTATGTTAGTATGGCACATTAAATTAAATGCCACACAATTCCCAGATGCTACCTCTAGAGTACGTATGCTAAGGTTAATGTCAGTCAAAGTATAGGGCATGTTGTCAATTTAGCATTATACAATGAGTAGCCATTAACATTCAAAAATGAGCACACTAACTGGTCAGCCCAACCACTGTGCCCGTTGTAAATCGAGCATATACAAATAGAAAAAAGTCAGGTCTCCCGGACTTTCTTCTATTAATATATACTATAGCTTTTTAGTTTTCTTGACTGTAAAAAGCAATAAAAATAAGAAAGTTTGAAATCTGGACAGTATGAAAGAGATGGGACCGAGAAAATAAAAGGAAAATCAGGTATGTTATGCAAAACTGAAGAAATGCATCTGATGTTCCTTTATTTCCTCTGTCCTGTCTCATACCTCCCAAGTGTCCTGATTTCATACTTTCTAAAAAAAAAAAAAAAAAAAAAAAGAAGAAGAAGAAGCAACAGAGATCTTCGTTTCACCCTTGCTTCCTTTTCAAAGCACTGATGTACTGCATAAATGTGGGAACGTAAACCACATATGCATGTGTAGTACGTCAAGAAAGCCCCAGAATATGAAAACAAAGTGGAAGAACACCACGGTGCCATTGTACAAGGACATTATTTAAGAAAAGAAAGTAATTTTTTTGTCTTAAATAATGTCATTATATAATGGCAATAACCTATGACTGGGTGTGGGTAAGGCTGATATACCCATGGTTGGCTTTGTTTGGTTACACAGACTTTGCCCTCGTGATCAAACCACGCCAACCGTGGGTAAATCCAGCATTACCCATGCCCAGCCATGGGTTATTGCTATATTTTACATCACTTTATCTATTTTAAAAATAATTTCAAATATAAATACTTTTTGTAATTAAGTGAATATTTTATTGTAAATTACTAACGTATTTAGCAACAGTTCAACTTGTATTATTTTTAACATGCTCTTTATGTTGTAAATATGAAGCTATTAATTTTTTATTCTTTTATTTTATTTTACCTGGATGTAGGGATCACATGATGTCGTTCATTTTGCATATAAAATTGTCTCTTAACATGAACACTTTAGTTCCGTTAAAGTTCAGTTGTGAACAAAAGCACTTTAGTCAATAAAAATGAGGTCTTGAGGAACATTGGTTCAGTGATTTATTAATGTTTCTATTAATGATTTAGAGACAGCATCAGTATGGCTCATTATTAGAATTAAGGGCATGTTGGCACTATCCTGTCGCTATGACTTTTATGAACCAGTAAACAAGGCCTTTGATTTAACTATTAGTGTTGCTGTCATTTATTTAGATCTCACAAAGACATTTGATAGTCTTTTTTTTTTTTTTCAATAATAAATCTTTATTATTTTCAGTTGTTAATACAATAATACACTACACAAAATAAAATACAGCAATATCAAAAGTAAACCTATAATCACACTACTACACTATATATACATTATCTACATGAATGCTTCCAACAGATAACTAAAATCTTTATACATTAAGATAAAATTCTTGACAAGGTATTAAAAGATCTAGTATCAGTATACAGGTTATTGATAACTTTAATAGCGTCATAATTAATACACAGCTATGCTCAGAGGTAAATAATCTTGTGGTTTAATGGATTAAGACATGGATGCTAGGAATACAGAAAAGACTTCCTTTTTTAGGTTAGTACTTGGATTAATCACCTGTTTTGTAAGAAGTTCCTCATGGCTCTGTCTTAGATCTCTTATTATTAAACACAGTTTTTTCACATTTTCCAACAACCAGGAAAGACTGTCTGTCAAAATATGCAGTTGATATTAAAAATGGAAATTTCATCTATGAGCAAGATGATGTTCGTTCCCTTAATAATTTATAATTTATTCTTTATCTGCAATTCCAGACTTTCATTTTTAAATTAAGATCATACCTGCACAACAATTGGGCATGTGACTGCTTTTCTCTTCCATGTTTAATTACCTCTAAGTCAAATATGCCCACAAATATCCTCTGTCACTCCCATTCTCCTGTAAACTATCACTTAGATACTAGTCCTGCTATCATGCCTTGATGACTTGGTCCAGAAAAAACACCAACTCCCTTTATTCTTCCTAGTTTGCTTTTATCAACTATTTATATCTACTAGTAGTAATCAATCACTAGAAATCAAATAATTTAATTATACCTGCACATCAATAATTCCCCACCTCCACATTCACTTTTTCCTACCACAGTACATTTTTTCCTAAATAACTATCTCCTGTCCTCACTGTATAATACCTATTAGCTCTCTGAACATCTGCATTCCATAATACATTTCCTACTTTTAAATAATTATTTATTCCATTCTTAGTTTAATTCATATTTTCTCACTCTACATCTAAATTACTGAAATTAATATATCTGTTATTACTATCGCTCCCTTTAAGCATTGTGATTTTTCACATGTCTTTGATTGTTGTTTTTGATTTACAAATTGAAAATATGTTTTATAATTAATCCCCATTATTATCAGTGCCACAGTCTTTTTAGTTAAATGTTTAGCCTTCAGCCTTTATTGTCTAATATTTTATGCTCAATATTATGTTTTGCTGACTACTTGTGAGTCTAATACAATGTTTACTTGGAGTTTTTCTCTGCAGGTCTCCACTGAAAGGGTAATAATATGATTCAGTTAAATTTTTCTGGCAAACACATGTAAATAAATCAGTGATATAGCATTTTACTGAACTCAGTGTATTTCTTAACTATCATAGACTTTAAAAAAACAAAGTTATTTTTCTGGAGCCATAAGACCTATGGCTACTATTACACTAGATTCTGTACCATTACCTAAAATTTATATTTCAGGAACTTAGATATTATTATTCATAATAACTTGGAGTTTAAATATAATCTATAATCTGTAAAAAGGACATTAAAAGTGGTTGGTGTGATTTACAAATAGCATTGCTTCTAGGTCACCTGAATTTCTAAGATGTAACTAACTTATGTTAGTCTGATAGTGGAATACAACTCTCTCTTATGTGCATACATAAACAAAAACTTACTATGTTAGAAAGTACTCTGAGGAAAGTTACCTGATGCATTCATGTTTGCAATAATATTGCCTAACTGGAACGTTTACAGTTGTTTGGTATCTCTGCAATAACCCACATATATTTAGCAGACAGACTTAGACTTTGATTTGCCTTCAAGAAACTTGATGATGAACCACTTTAGAGTATTATTGAATGTGGATCAATGCTAATATATTCTAAGAAATAAACATTTTTTTTTATATAACTGACAAATTTAGAACTCATAAAAAGGTGTTTTATTCCTTAGTCACTAGCTTCTACTTAAATAAACTTTTAATTAATAATAGGTGCTCTGACACCATCTTGGCCTTGAAAAAGTCCTTGGATAGCAGGATAGATTCTTTAGCTTATATACCTGGAGTTTTGGATGCAGGATATACGGAACCATAAAGCTATAAAAGTACTTCTCCTAAGAAAATGATATAGTTTAGTTTTCATGAGATGCTGAAGGATATGTGAAATCTTATTATATGCATTCTAAGTGTCCCCTTCCTACAGAGCAAAGGTTGTTTACCTTACAAATGCCACTGTTCCCAGAGGTTTTATGTGCTGTTTCAATGATTTGCTCAAGTAATCCCAAGATTCTACTACAAAAGTGGTGCAAGGAGATAATTAGTTTGACTTGGTCACCATATATAGGCATAGGAAAATAACTAAGCTCCAATGAGTCCCTGGCATTACAAGATAAATTTGGGGTAGCATATACTGAGAGGTATATTAAAGCAGCTGTGATACAAATCTGGGCTTCCTTGCATAATTCCTCTTATTTCATGTCCTGGAAATCTGCTGAGCTGTTTCTTTTGTATAAGAGCATATTCATGTCACCACATTTATTTAAAGTATTGGCCTCTCAATTGTCTTCAATTTCTGGCCAGGAAAATAAATCCCAAGATCTTGTCCTAGCTGCACAGACAGCTCAAGAAAAATGGTCCAGTCTTAAAATTATATTCAGTTGTTCTTAGTTCCTTGACTGCAAAGTCATGTCACCTTTTTTCTATATTTGTTTTTATTTTGAATTATAAACAATATATATATATATATATATATATATATATATATATATATATACATATATATATATATATATATACATATATATATATATATATATATATATATATATATACAATAAACTATTACATTTTAATATATACTGCTAAAGTGAAGATCAGTAAATCTGGAAACAGTGAAATTAGTTAGGTTAGTCATGCTGTATTATTGTGAGTAAACCCTATAAACCTATGTAAATAAAAACAGTATCTAAAATAATATAAATGAATATACTTCAAATGAAAGAAATATTTTTTCTTAAAAAATCTATATTGTTCTTTTTCATGAAGAGATAATAAATATTCAGTTATCATAATAATACAATGATAAAATAATAAATACACAAAGGATGAACATACTCAAACTATGTACACTATATACAAGGCCTGAACTCAATAGGTGACAATATTAAAGCTTCAAAAATATGCCTCTTTTCTTTTTTTTTTAATCATCAGAGGCAAGATTTTGTTGGAAATGTCAATAATAGATATCAAGTTTGTCAGAGGATTACTGTTAACTGTTTTAGAGTGAATCCTGAGTTCTTTTACTTTGGTCTGTCTTAAGTCAGTTTCTTTTAAGAAGGATAAGAACTTTTCAAAAAGTGATGTAGTTGATTTCCATTTTCTGGTCATACTTTTCCTTGCTACCACAAGAATAGTCCATAGCAGACAAATCTTTTTTCAACTCATGTCCATCACTTACATTAAATAAGATTAAAGACATGGGTATTGAAAATGTGTATATAATAAAGCTTTTGAAAAGTTATCAGTATTCCACCAAAATTGACTTAGAGAAGGACAATTAAAAAACATGTATCCAATCAACATTACATTCTTGCGAACATCTCCAAAAGTGTATGCCATTGCTTTTATTAATTTTAGCCATTTTGTTTGGAGTTAGGAATGCTCTCTGTAGAAATTTCCATGTAAATATGTGCCAACCAAGAAGAATGTTTAATGAAGGATAATATTGGAGATTTATTCCCAGAGGTTAAAAAGAAGCATGACCCAGTCTGATATGGTTCCAAAATTTAACATTTAAAATTATCTTGTATTCTATAAATATTTTATAAAGCTGTAAAATTAAATTTTCAGTTTTTGTTTTATTATATATAATTTCGTAAAAGAAATATATTAATTTGGAATTTTCTTTAAATTGTGAGTGAGTGAGAGACAAACATAGTTCTTGTGTTTGTATTTTCACACTTTGTAATAATAACCAATTACTGGGGTTTAAATCGTATTCTATAATAAGTTGCTGGATAGCTTTGACTTTTAGTTTTTTTTTAAACAATGTTGTCAACAAACAAAATTCCCAAATAGTGAATGTGACTGAGACTTCTTGTAGCAATTATTGTAGCACACAACAGTGCTATCAGCACTAAATGTTCTACAAGGAAACAGCTGCAGTACTTACTATTAATGCCCACCCCTCCAGTCATGTCTAAAGGGCAGTTTCCTGTGCTTTCTCATATTAGCCTGGTGATCTTGGGCATCCTGAGGCAATGTAGCAACTGCCTTATGTACACTGACAACCCTCTCCTCTTACCTCCCAACACTCAGACTTGTGAGAGCTGCACTTATATATCCAAATTGGAAGCCATGCACTCTGCAGCCAAGACCAGAATAGCTGGTCAAGAGGAGAAGGTCAACACTCGCACCACACCACATGGAACACATAGCCCTCCAGAACACTCACCAGCACTGCCTTCACATAAAAACACAGACCACACACCCACCTTCACGAAGGCTCTCAGTAAAAATCTACACAAACAGCAGAGACCTCCAAGGCAGAAATGCACTCAACCACCACAACACAACACTAATCATGAGACACATAACTTTCCTAAACAGTGTGCCACTCAACCAAAGCCCCTAAGGCAAAACAGCATGGCCAACACACTAGTCCACTAGTCATAGGTGACTCGATAGTGAGGCACACTGATGTCCCACTCACTAGGTTGAATAAGGAGAAAGTAACAGTCAGCTGACTGTCAGGTTCCAGGATCCACCACATAACGCACACACTCACGTCCCTCAACAACAGGTACAAATATGACTCTGTCATTGTACATGTGGGTGTGAATGACCTGAGACATACCTCCCTGGACTACATGAAAAGAGACTTGGAGGAGCTCTCGGATTATGTAGCCTAGACGGGTATGACCCTAGCCCTGAGCAGCCTCCTACCATCACCCAGAATGATACCACAGTACAAGCAGAAAATGATTGATTTCAACAAATGGCTAAGTTTCTGATGTCATTCTATGGGGATCCAGTATCTATCTGCCTGGGATGACATGATTGACAGACCTAGATGTTTTGCCAGAGATGACCTGCATCTGTCTCCCCTGGGCTTCCGGATACTGGCCAAGGCTGTTGCCACCCCTATAGTGCCTTTTTTAGGTGGTGTTCCAAAGACCAAATTACCACCATAACAGCTACAAGCAAATGCAATCTGAGGGTCATGCTGCTCAACGCTAGAAGTCTAAATCTCAAAATGTACTCGCTCAAAGCACTCCTTAAAATGGAAACCGTTGACATTTTGCTGTAACAAAGACCTGGTTCAAGGCAGCAGATAGCACCCCTGCACTACCAGGCTATAACTCATTCCATACCTTCCAGCCCCAGAAATTGGACTGAAGCTCGAAAGGCAGTGGTGTTTCCATATTCATAAAGGATGCGCACACCTCTGGACTGGTAGCCCAACATGATGCATCAGAGATACTTCAGGGGCAGCTAACATTGGGTAAGACAGCAATTCAGGTCATAGTCTGCTATAGGTCCCCAACCATGACCCAAGACTCACACGCCACATTCCTAAGCACCCTGGAGAATATTAGGGTCCAAACTAACACTCTCATACTGGGTGACTTCAACTACCTCTCCATTAACTGGGAAAACTACTCATATACCAATACACTTGCCCAACATTTCCTGTAATTCATTAAATCCAATGCCCTGGACCGACTCATTCTTACTCCCACTAGAGGTAGCAGCATCCTTGACTTGGTCATTACTAACATGGGTGACCATTGCTTTGTACTAATAGTCAACTCCTCCCTGGTTAGATCCAACCAGAAACTAATCACCTTGGAAATCCACATCCCTCTCACCCATCCCCACAAAGGTAACCACCATGAAAAACTTCTCCAAAGCTAACTTTGGGCTCCTAAAAATAGAGGTGGCTAACTTCACCACACCCATGCAATTGGAGAACAGCTGCATGACTGCCAAATCATACACTAATGCCCTGTATGAACACAGACACAAATGCATGGATCTCGCCATACCCAATAGAACCAAGACATTCTTCTCCAAAAAAGGGAAGACAATCTGGTGGTCCCCTACCATAAACAAGCTCTACAACAAAAGGAGGAAACTGATGAGAAATAAGGTGAAGTCCCAAGACTGGAAAAACTCCCTTATCAGCCTCAACAAAAAGTTGAGATCCCTCATCAAATTCTCTAAAGCTAGCTATGAAAACAGAATTGCAGCAGATAGTAAAGACAACCACAAGGCCTTCTATAGTTATGTAAAGAATCTCCATGGCAATACCCAGATTTGCTCGGAGCTGCTGCACAATGGCACCTCTTACACCGAGCCAACAGATATTGCCAATATACTGGCTAACAGATTCAGTCCCAGCTTTACCCCTTTCTCCCCCCCAAAGGACCAATCACAATACCAGTAGATTGCCAGGCACCCAGTAGTACTGCTCCACAGGTTAAAACAGCACTATCCAAGGCCAAGAATACTGCTTCTATGGGACCAGACAATATCCTTGGCTGTGTTCCACATGAACTACAGAGTGAATTGGCACCTCACCTGTGTGTCATGTTCAGTCACAGCCTCACCGCAGGGTTTGTTCCTACCAAATGGTGCACTGCTACAGTCATCCCTCTCCACAAAGGAGGAGCAACTACAGACCCTGAGAACTATCACCCCATTAGCCTGACATGTCTGATATGCAAAGCTATGGAACGCATCATCATGGACCTAATAAACAAAGATATAGGGAACCTCCAAACTCTGGATCCCACACAGTTTGATTTTGTGAAGGGTAGATCATGCCTGCTCAACCTGGTTGACTTCTTTGAGTCGGTCACCAGAGCTATGGATGAAGGCAAGGTGGTTCATACAGCCTACCTTGATCTGGCCAAGGCTTTTTATACCATTCCCCACTCAGGAATCACAGAAAAGCTCACTAAGCTAGGCATCAACCCCTACATCACTAGGTGGGTTGCAAACTGGCTCACAGATGGAACCCACAGTGGGAAAGTAGCTGACTCCAAGTCAGACTGTCGACCAGTCACGAGTAGAGTCTCACAGGGTTCAGTCCTGGGTCTTCTCATGTTTGGTATCTACTTCTCTGAAGTTTAGGCCAACACGAAGGGACTCTGGTTGACAAAGTCTGCAGACAATTGCAAGTTGGGAGCCATTGTTAACTCCCCAAGTGATGTTGACATCCTACAGAAAGGCCTCACTGAGACCAATGACTGGTGTTTAAACCATGGCCTTAAGCTCAATGCCAAAAAATGTGTAGTCATCCCCTTTGGGAAAAACCCAGTTCCCATGAATTACCACATCAATGGTAGTCCACTGAACACAGAAGGCATCATAAGAGATCTGGGAATACAGGTTGACAGCAACCTCTCTTTTGACCACCACATTGCCACTGTGGTCAGAAAGTCCTTCTATGTGGCACATATCATTACTAAGGGTTTTGCATCCAGGAAGAAAGAGGTCATTGTCTCCCTCTACTCTTCCCTCATTAGGCCAGTCATCAAGTACAATGCCCCTTTTGGCATGTACCTCACTAGACACCTACAACAACTGGAGAGGCAGCACAAATACCTCACAAAGAGGATCTTAGACCTTAAACACATGTCCTATATGGACAGACTCAAAAAACTCCAGCTATTCTCTGTCTCATATTGCCTACTTAGAGGCGATCTCTGCTTGACTTACAAAGCCATGTCTGACCCAGCTCTGTTAGAAATGCTACATCTAAAGAAATCCCAATATCTCCGCACTACATGCTCCAGACCTCAACCTCATTACCACAATCAACAGAACAAGCTGGAGGGACAGGCTCATAACTGGTCCTCTTCAAGAGAAATCTTGATGAGTGGATGGGAAATAGAAAATTCACCCCGGGGATCACTCCAGTGGCTCTACTTGACAGAGGCACTGGGAACTAAGGTCAGGTGGCACAATGCCAGGGTAATCCTATGGGCTAGGCTTGTAAAGGCTCCAGGGCCATTAGCCTAGTACACACCTATGAACCTATGAACCTAATAGTCTTGTTAAAACTGTTTCTGGTGATGCTAAAGGGAATTAAAGTATCAAACTAGATTTCAACATCTATACTAAATAAAACTGAATTTTTAAATGTCTTAAGTATAAGGCTTAAATAGATATAGTTTGTAGGAGGGGAAATGTTATACTGGATGAAATTACAAAGATAATTTTTCTTGATTAGTTGAACTGAAGTAACCCACTTTGTCATTATTATTTTTCAGAAGAGTTAAGTGTAATGTTTTCCAATTAGAATTATAGGTTCATAGATTAGTACTAGGCTAAATGCCCTTGCCAGCCATTTTTTAAACCTAGACAATTATCCCTTGTGAGACTCAAACCCTGTACCTTGTGTTTATAAGGGAAACACCTTAACCATTAGGCCACCCACCCTCTAATTTGCATCTACCCAGTTTAAAATAATTTTAAAAACTGATGCTTTAATATAACCATCAATATCTGAAAATAAATCTCCTCCAGGAACCCATGGTCTGATATGATAAGGTAATGCTATTCTAGATGTATTAGGAAACCAAAGGAATTTTGATAATTGTTTGTTTATTTTATTAATGTGATGTTCATCTTGGTTTGAATTATTTACAAAAACATTGATAAAAGATTCATCTTTATTAACTGGACCCCAGGATTCAGCAATGTTCCATGCAGGAATATCTTATTCCTGCACGGAAACAACCATTTAAGTGCAGCACAGCAGCGCGCCATGCATATCTATGAACACGGAGCATGGACGAGTGCAGGGGGTGTGTCTGAGAACAGAGCTCTCACAATATACATGCCCCTGCACTCAAGAATTGCCATTAGGCAATTACAATGAGTGAGCATGCTCATAGTACAACAAATGCATACCTCACAACTGTCCCTGATTGTCAGGGATGTCCCTGATGTACACGAAATGGTAGCATTGTCCCTCTGAATCCCTCTTAATACTGGTGCCATTGGAATTATACTGAATAAATATTGACAATAATTAAGAGCTGATCTATTTCACTGCAGGAAATGTACATTAATTCACATTCTGTAATGCCGTAAATGTCTCAAGTTGATAGAACTAATATGTTAAAAGTGTCCCTGATTGTTCCTGATTTTGTCTGGATTTGTCCCTGATTCTGTTGAGAGTTGTCCCTGATTGTATGACAGCTATGACAACAATCACAATTTTATTTTTTTATAAAAGTGATAAAGTTTAACAGTAGCTGTGTGGGTTTGCCCAATGCTTAGCTATGCAAACTCCAGCTTAAATGGCACAAGAAGTTAAATAGGAAGATTGACTCGCTAGTAGCAGTACTGCAATAGTGTAATGGTTAGAGCACTCACTTGGTGAACAGTCATTCTGGGTTTGATCCTCGTTATAGCAAAGTCACATTTTACATTTGAAAGGAATTTATAAACAATTTTTTTGTTGTATAACCTACTAAATGACATATTTGTGAACTAGAGTACTGCATTAAGTTCAGATGTCATTGTAATAAAGTGGTGAAATCCCCTGATAAACACAAGTGCCCCATACAGTATATGTACACATGAATCATGGATATTAAACAGATTTATAACATGTAATGAATGATAAATCAATGCCAAACAGCAAATAGTATGTAAAATTAAAAATAAGCAACACTAACCATTGCACACCTCTGCTTACCAGGTGTAAGCAATGCATAGCCCAGCTAAACAGATTTGCCCATTGGTATGCCGCTTTAAGCAATGCCAATATTAGGTAAGCAGGTTTGCCTGTAGCTTAGCATTCTCAAAACCATCCAGTCATGACAAAATGTGGGAAATCGGGCCAGTATAAACCCCACAGGCAGGAATACATCTCATAACTGGCTGATACTTCTTCCTGTAGGCACAATGGCTGGTGTTGGGGAAGGATCGCACTTCTGAGCACAGTGCTAGGGCATCCAGGAGTCTAAGGTCATAGCAGGACTCCTGGTAAAAGACCATGAACAGAGACTGCTGCAGGGCCAGTACCAGGGCTCCCAATATAAAGTGGAAGCCTGAGACCATCCCGCCTGTGACCTCACCAGTGCCACTGGTATCCCTTGAACTGGTGAGCAGGTCAGGCATCACTATGCCGACTTGAAACAGAGGAAGAGGGAGTTCTTGGATCAGTGGATCCAAGAAGCTAAGCAGGGTGATGTCCCAGCAGTGTGTAAGTACTCATTCTACTAACTGTTTAATAATTGCCTAGCTCGTGTATATTATGGATAGGTATGGCTAAATATTCCTCTATGTCTCTGACAGCTGCAGCGGAGCGGGCTGTGAATCAGGAAGCCCATGCATGTAGGCTGCAAAGGCTGTGTGGGAAGGCAGGTTAGTAATAATCTTGCATTTACTGTCACAAGAAATAAATATAAAAGTAGTAGAAAGTTAATTGCCAGTATAAAATGTGTATTGTGTATGGAATGTACTGAATAAACCAGACAATATGGCAGGAAGAGTCTCATATAGGTTGTATTTAAATAAAAGGATAACAGCCTGGCAATAAAGGTCTAACTCCTGGACTGCTTGTGTTTACTCTGGTATCATATGGTAATGTAGTGTTGCATTCTCTTAATAGTACTGTTGTATTAAGCACTGTTACCCCAACTGTGCTACATAAATAAAATGTGTAGGAATGTCTGTATAAGACTGTTGTAATCACAAGGTCATATTGTACAATTGAGGGAGACTTACTCAACTGTGTAAACTGTTGTATTTTTAGCACACACAGCATGGTTCGAATCCTGGGAATGATAGTAAGTTGTATGCATAATCTTACCCAACTGTACAGATTTTTTCAGAATGTTCAGATAATTGGCTTATATTTTTTGCCTGTCACCCTGTCCCCCTGGCAAATCAGTGGGATGATCCCAGAAGTTTAAGCAGCAAATAATGGCATACAACTGATTGTCAGACATCATAACCATCAGAAAAATGTCTATAAGAACAAACCTAGCAACTCACCAAAATGTTATGAGCGTAATATGCAAAATATGTCCCATCTGTATCCCCATGTTGTGAAGCTATGACCAGAGTGTGTGCAGTAACAGAGTGAGACGTATGTGCATAATAATAACTTGGAATCTGGTAATATGTGTGGCAACATTCAGGTAGTGTTAACAAACATTCCCTCCACAGGTCTGTCAGATAAGAAAACTGTGCCTGGAAATAAAGGCTGAAATCCTGGACTGGTATTGTTTATTCTGGTATTGTATGGCATTGTTAGTGTTGCAGTTTCCATGAATAATAATGTATTAGTCATCACTGTCACCCACACTGTGCTACATAATAAAAATGTCTAGGAATGCCTGTATAAGACTGTTGTAATTACAAGGTCAGATTGTAAAACAATGAGAGACTTATAGACAGAAAACAGTGAAGCGCTACACAGCAATATCTAAATAGCACACTCAACTGTGATGTACCCTTTTTGATTTTTAGCAGATACAGCCATGATTCGAATCCTGGAAGTGGTAGTAAGCTGTATGCATAATCATACCTCTGAACTATACAGATTTGTTCAGAATGTCCAGATAATTGGCCCGTATCTGCTGCCTGTTACCCTGTCCCCCTGGCAAATCAGTGTGATGATCTCTGAATTTTAGGCAGCTTTTAATGACATATAACTGATTGTCAGACCTGTAAATATTCAGAAAATATATATGAAAACAAACCTGTCATTGTAGCAACTCACCAAACGTTTATGAGAGTAACTGTCAAAATATGCCTCATTTCCACCTGCATGTTGTCAAGCCTTGACTAGAGTGTGTGCAATAAGAGATTAAGAGGTATGTGCATAACATCAACCTAGAATCTGGGAATATGTATAGAAACAGTCAGGTAGTGTTAACAAACAATACCTATACAGGTATACCAGGTAAGAGGTGTAGACTGTAGATAAAACACAGTTCATGTATATACTTGTCTACAAACATACCACTGTCCAAACTAAGGCCATAGGGTAGTGTAATAATACTTGTAAGGTACAGATTACAGCAGTGACTAAGAAAGTTGTGAGAACTACAGGGATATATAAGTTGTTAATTGACATCTCTCTCTCTCTCCCCCCACCATATCTGCAACAATAATCTAAATACACAACTCTATGGGTATGTGTGCAATTAAATCTACTGTTGGGACATATGTCCTACTGTTTGATAAATATTGAAATGTGTTTCTATGCATGTGCCATGTTGAAATACTCCCACATTGGTGGCCTGTTGCCATCAATGTAACCTGCATGCTGTTGTAATGGCCACTGTGGTTCCATATATGCATGTGTTCTGTTTGCTATGCAACTGTTCCAAATCTGGTGTTTTGGGTTAATGGGAATATCTATGCATGCTGTTATACCTAATCCTGGAATGTGCTGACTATTACTAACCCGCATATCTTTTAAAATTGCAACACCATTGCACATTTGGGAAGGCCGGTCCTAGTGGACCCACCTCTCCCACCTCATCTGGCCATGGCACCGGGTGCCAGCACATCTGGGGCCCACACCGGGACCTCCTCATCTCTGGTCCTTCACCACCTTCAGGTAGAACTGCCTCAGGGGATGGGGCTTGTTCCCCCTCAGGGAGTGGGAGCGGACAGGAAACTGTCACCCGTCCTCAGGTCCGGGGTCTGGTGCATAGCGAGCTCCGCAGGGAGTTTGGAGATCTGCTATGCCAGCTTGAGGGCTGCATGGTGCATTTAGAGGATCAGACTGCCCCTCCTACCCAGCCTCCAACATAGCTAGCTTCGGGGCCATGAAGGTGCAGTGGTGACTGCCTATGGGTGGAGACCTCAGTCCCACTGTTTCCATTTGAGAGCTTTGGGCTTTCGACTTCCAAACACCCCTCCCCATCCAAGGTGTTTTCCTCCCACATGTGTCATATACCTCCCCTGTATGCTGTCTTGTCTGTCTTATCTGTCATCCTACCCAACCTACCTCCCCAAATATACCTACTATCCTTCCCCAACATCCCACTCTCACCTTAAAAAAAATAAAGGGCAATCTGTTCCCCCAAAAAAATCTTGCCCTATGCATAGCTGTCCATTTTGCACATGTGTCCACTGGACACATGTAATCTGGTGTAATTGGCTTCACAACATATTATTGTTGTCCTCACCCCTCTCTCAGGGGTTTGAGTGTCCAAATCTACCTCCAAATTCAGTGTATATGCACAGCTGTTCCTGTAGAAATAATGGGCAGCTATGGACCTTCCCTACACCCGTCCTGCACATCCCTAGCTATTTCCCTATTGTCTTTCCCTCTTTGTGCCCCCTTTTTCACCACTTTCCTATCACCCCTTTTTCTTTCTTTTAAAGAAATTAGTGCAGGGGTAAACGGGAGTAAGCACTTTTAAGCAGTAATAAGCAGGTTTAAGCCTGTTTGCATGGGGGTAAGCAATGTGCATACAGAATAAACAATATGAAGCTAACTCTCTGTTAGCATATTTAACCAGAAGTTAGCATTGCTTACTGCCACGCAAACCCGCTTACAACTGCTTAAAAGTGCCTTAGTCACTCTGTATCCAACAGCCCTTGTTCTGCCCAGCAACAAAATGACCAGTCTTTGCAAGTCTCGAACCCCAGACCCTGCACACCATAGCCACAGTGAATTACCACTACACCACATGAACTGTCCCAAACATTGAGGTATTGTCAAACAAATCATGCAGCACAGTCATTCAACATTAGGGAAAATGTTGTATATATGTAGATGTATATATATATATATATATATATATATATATATATATATATATATACATAGATATATAGATAGATATATATATACAGATATACAGACATATATATATATATGTGTGTGTGTGTGTGTCTATATATATTTATATATATATAGATATATATATGTATATATATATATATATATATATATATATATATATATATATATATATTAATGTGTAGTGCAGTCGCACATTGGAACCACAACCTGAACCTCTCACTACAAAAGATATTAGTACCTATAGATATGTAGAAGAAGAGTAGATGTAGAGGGTGCACAGTATATCCAACAGCCATACGTCCTGTATTTGCCACCTGTTAAAATGTCCAGTGTGTCACTCATTCCCACAAATGATAATATTTGCATGAAACATATACCCACACACAATGCAAAGGACATGACACCA
The DNA here is from genome assembly GCF_019279795.1 of Protopterus annectens. NCBI lineage: Eukaryota > Metazoa > Chordata > Ceratodontiformes > Protopteridae > Protopterus > Protopterus annectens. Next base: position 813,755,000 of record NC_056730.1, read on the forward strand.
CAACAAGTATGCATACACAGAAAAATTCATTTGTGCACTATTGAATTGTTTATGCCATTTGTTACAGCACATAGGTGTTTGAAATACATAATCACTGATTAATGCAAGTCTCACACAAAACATTTGGTGCAAGTAATGTGAAAAATATAACATACTATGCTGTCCAGGCTAAGGCCTTCAAGTAGTACAACAGTAAAAAACACTTGCCTTGAAGATAAGAAACAATCAACACTTAATTATAGATGTAGTTCAGCAGTCTCCAATTACACTCTGTACTCAACTCCTAGGGGGAAACGTAGTAGTTGTGAAAATGTCAATATATCTGTTACATAATGCTTAACATAAAATGTCACTATCACACTGACAAACAGAACTGTGTGTACAACTGTAAGCTGTAGGCCACCACTGTTCCCATGGAGAAAAGTATGGAAATGTACAGCCATATACCACAATGTGTCTTAACACAGATATCCCTCACATGTTGTAACAGCCTAGGTTAAAAGCATTGAATACCCTTCCCTCTTAAAAAGTTGTACAAGGGCAAATAACACCATGTACCACACAATGACCTCCGGAATGTACAAGGTCACACATGTTTTGTCCAACTGTTGCCCTCATATATATGGACCCTACCCCACAATTTGTGTGGGAGTCTACAACATGACTAGAATGATAGCAGGAATGTTAGCAGTAAATCCAGTACATCCAGTAAGTCCAGCTGGTGAATCTGGGTATCCTGAGGCAATGTTACAACTGCCTCATATACACAGACAACCCTCTCCCCCTACCACAAAACACTAATATATGCTAGAGATGCAATTATACAGCCAAACTGGAAGCTAAGCTGTCTCCACCTAAGACTGTTACAGACAGTCAAGAGGAGAAGGTTAACACTTGCACCACAACTCCAGCCACACACAGACCTACTAAAACAGCACTGGCAAAAAATACACATAAATACACAAAATCATACTCAGAGGCTCTAAATAAAAACCTGCAAAAGCATCAGAGACCTCCAAAGCAGACACCCCAAGCAACCTGCACTTCCCATCACACACCAGACAACACATAAAACACAAAATCAGTGTGCCGCACAATCACAGCCCTTAAGGCGAAATAACATACCTAACACACTAGTAATAGGTGACTCTATAGTCAGGCACACTGACCTCCCACTCACTAGGCTGGACAAGCAGAAGGTTACTGTTAGCTGCCTGTCGGGAGTCAGAATCCACCACATAACACAAGCACTCAGGTCACTCCAGAACAAGTACAAATATGACTCTGTCATTGTTCATGTTGATGTGAATTACCTGAGATGTACCTCCCTAGACTACATGAAAAGGGACATGGAAGAGCTCTCTGATCATGCAGCCCAGGCTGGTATGACCCTGACCCTGAGTAGCATCCTGCCCTCACCAAGAATGATACCTCAGTATAAAGAAAAAATGATCAATTTCAACAATTGGCTAAGCTTCTGGTGTCATTCAAAGTGGATCCAGTGTCTGTCAGCCTGGGACGACATACTTGACAAGTCATGTTTCTTCACAAGAAAAGGCTTGCACCTGTCACCCCAAGGCTTTCAAATACTGGCCAAGGCTCTTGCTGCCCCCATAGTGCCTTTTTTAGGCAAGGCTCAAAAGTCAAACCCACCTCTGTAAACAGCACAATTAACAAAAAACTGAGGGTTATGCTACTCAACGGCAGGAGTTTAAATCTCAAAATGCACGTGCTGGAAGCACTCCTCAGTATGGAGAACTTCGACATATGTGCAGTAACTGAAACCTGGTTCAAGGCTCCAGAGAATACCCCAGCACTACCGGGCTATAACTCATACCACACGTTTCGGCCACAGAACATGGACCGAAACACAAAAGGAGGGGGAGTATCCATATTCATCAAGGATACCTACACCTCCAGGTTAGTGGTGCAGCATGATACCTCTGAGATCATCCATGTGCAACTAAAATTAGGCAAATCTGCAATGCAAATTCTGGCCTGCTACAGATCACCCTCCATGACCCAGGACCACCACTCCACTTTTCTGGAGACACTGGAAAACATGAAGGTCCTACCAAACACCCTGATATTGGGCGATTTCAATTACCCTACCATTCACTGGGAAAACTACTCGAGTACAAATTCCCAGGCCCAGCGCTTCCTGGAATTCATCAACTCAAATGCCCTGGATCAGCTGGAAAACTCCCCTACCAGAGGTGAAAACATATTGGACCTGGTCATCACCAACATGGGCGACAGGTGTTCCACACCAGAGGTCAACCCATCACTGGTTAGATCAGACCATAAATTAATCACTCTGGATGTCCACACCCCACCACCACCCCTAACTAAGGAAACCACAGTAAAAAACTTTTCTAAAGCAAACTTCACTTTACCTAAGACAGAGGTGGTATGTTTCACAGCCCCCACGCTAAAGGATAACGCTGCCCAAGACACAGAAACCTTTACAAATGCACTCTATGAGCACCTACAAGGATGCATGGACAGTGCCATCCCTAGCTAAACCAAGACTCACTCCTCTAAGAGAAGGAAACCAGTTTGGTGGACCCCTGCAATAAACAGGCTATACAATAGAAGGAGGAAACTAGTTCAGAACAAATCCCAAGAAGGAAAGACATCCCTAATAAGTATCAGTAAGAAAGTGAGGTTCCTCATGAAATCATCCAAGGCTAACTTCGAAAGAAAAATAGCCAAGGATTCAAAAGATAACCACAAAGCCTTCTTTAGCTATGTTAAGAATCTAAGTGGCAACTCGCAGATATGCACTGAACTATTGCAAAATAGCATAAAATATACTGAACCTACTGATATTGCCAACATCCTGGCAGATAGATTCAGTGGAAACTTCACCCCCTCTCACCTCCAAAAGGGCCCACAACAATACCGGAAAAGTGTAGTGTCCCAAAAATCACAGACCCACAGGTGAAAACAGCCCTTTCAAAAGCCAAAAACACATCATCAATGGGACCAGATGGTGTCCCAGGCTGCATCTTGCAGGAAATACAGAACAAACTAACCCCCGACCTAAACACGCTGTTCAACCTCAGCCTTTCCACAGGCTACGTGCCCATAGAATGGCACACAGCAATGGTTATTCCTCTCCACAAAGGAGGGGCCACAACTGACCCTGGTAACTATCGCCCCATAAGCCTGACTAGCCTGGTCTGCAAGGCTATGGAGCGCATCACCATGGAACTCATTAACAAAGACATTGGGAACCTCCAAACACTTGACCTGACCCACTTCGGCTTTGTTAAGGGCAGATCATGCCTACTAAACCTGGTTGACTTCTTCGAGACAGTCACCAAGGCCATAGACAAGGGAAAGGTGGTTCACACAGCCTACCTTGACCTCGCAAAGGCTTTTGACACCATTCCCTACTTGGGTATTACAGAAAAATTCACCAGCCTGAACATAAATCCCTACGTCCCAAGATGGGTTGCCATCTGGCTTACAGACAGAACTCACACGGTAAGAATAGCGGGCTCCAGGTCCGACTCTAAACCAGTCACAAGTGGTGTCCTGCAAGGCTTGGTCCTGGGACCCCTACTGTTCGGCATATACTTCTCAGAAGTACAGGCAAACACAGGAGGACTATGGCTAACCAAGTTCACCGATGAGTGCAAACTGGGAGCCATAATTGACTCTCCGGCTGACACGGACATCCTCCAAAAGGGCCTTACTGAGATGGACACCTGGTGTCAAAGTCATGGCCTCAAGCTAAATGCCAAAAAATGCATAGTCATCCTGTTTGGGAAAAACAAAACACACACGAATTACCACATAGGTGGCAGCCCCCTTAATACAGAAGAGGTAATAAGAGATCTGGGGACCCAGGTAGATAGTAATCTCTCCTTTGACAATCATATTGCCAAAGTAGTTAGGAAATCCTTCTATGTGGCCCATCTAATTACTAAAGGGTTTGCATCTAGAAATAAAGAGGTTATAGTGCCCCTCTACCCATCACTCATAAGACCCATCATAGAGTACAATGCCCCATTTGGGATGTACCTCACAAGGCACTTCCAACAGCTGGAAAGATCACAAAAGTTCCTCACCAAGAGCATTACTGGTCTCAAACATATGTCCTATGCAGCCCAACTGAAAATACTCTGGCTGTAGTCAGTGGCATATTGCTTACTCAGAGGCGATCTCTGCCTGACTTACAAAGCCATGTCCAACTCAGAATTGATGGACATGCTCCACCTAAAGAAATCCAAGTCACTGTGAGCCACGCACTCTAGTGAGCTAAACCTCACCACAACAATAAATAGAACATGCTGGAGGGATAGATTCCTGTCACAGAGACTCCCCATGCTTTGGAACAAAATTCCAAATTACATCAGGCAGAGCCCCTCACTAACACGCTTCAAGAGAAACCTTGACGAGTGGATGGGTAACAGAAAATACACCCCTTCATTGCCTCTACTTGACAGAGGATCAGTTAATTAATCAATGGGGTGGCAAAAGCCGACACACTCTGGCTAGGCTTATAAATGCCCTCAGGCAGATAGCCTAGTACCTACCTATAAACCTATCGACCTATAAATAATGATAGGCCATTACCTAACAACCTCTTACTGTATTACATCAGGACAAAGCCTGGCATATATGTGGAGGGCAGAGGCTGGAACACAGGGCCATAGTTCCAATATTGCTGTTACACACTGTGGAAGTTGCTGGTGTTACAGGACTGGCTGCAACATACCTGTACTCAGAAATATGAAGTCAGAAACACAACGGAATGTTGCTATGTACTGATAGCAATCAAAGGAGTTATGCCACTGATCTGTCAGACACATGACCTGTGTGGTGAGCAGACAAAACATAACAGACAACCCTCTGGCCATCATGTGGGTTATACACCTGCAAGGACTGATAATGTATGTGCTGGCCAAAACAAGGGCTGGTAGATACATAGTGATTAAGGCACCTGTAAGCACATGTTAGTGGGTGCAAAATGGACAGTCATGTATGCTGTGACATTTGTGTTAGTAACACATTGCCCTGTGTGTGCTAAGGTGAGAGCGGAATTTTAGGAAATGATAGTAGGTATATATGGGGAGGTAGAGTGGGTTGGAAGACAGACATGATGGACAAAACAGCATACAGGGTTGGTGTATGACACATGTGATAGGTAAACACCTTGGACAGGGAGGGGTGTTTGGAAATAGGAAGTCCTATACAGGCCGGATGGAAATAGTGGGGCTGAGCTCCCCACACATAGGCAGTCACCACTGCACCTTCATGGCCGTGAAGGTGGCAGTGCTGGAGGCTGAGCACTAGAGGCAGGCTGAACCTCTGCATGTGACACGAGGACATCACGGTTGTGTTGCTGATCACACAATTCTCTGCAGAGATGCCTATGCACCGGACCCTGGACCTGACATCAGGTTACAGGATTCTGTCTGTATGTACTGCCAGGGGAGGCACAGGCCCCATCCCCTGAGGTGGGTTCCCCTGAAGGTAGTGCAGGACCAGCAGATGAAGAGGTCCTGTGTTGGGTCCCAGATGTGATACAGCCTACGGCCATGGCCAGATGAGTTGGAAGAGATGGGTCTGCTGGGAACAGCCTTCCCAAATGTGATATTGAGTTGCAGTGTTACAACATATGTTGTAATAATCAACATAATCCAGGATTAGCTATAACAGCATGCATACATAGTCCCAGTAACCCAAAACACCATATTTGGAACGGTTGCATAGCAAACAGAACAGATGCATATATAGAACCACAGTGGCCATTACAATGGCATGTAGGTGACATTGTTAGCAACAGGCCACCAATGATACTGTTTAAACATGGAACATGAATAACAACAAAGTTCCGTATGTGCTGCACAATAGGATATATGTCCCAACAGAAGGTTTGGTGTAAACATACCAAGTGATGTGTGTGTTCAGATTAGGTATGCATATATGACGGGGGTGAGGGAGATGTTAAGTATCAATTACGATAACCTTACAGTATGATGTCCTCAGACCTTGTCAACTGTTAATGTCTTTCAGGTACCATGTCCAGGGAAAGGTTGCTTGCATATACTGCAGACGAAACAGACATCATTGTGCAGTACCTCGTGAAGCATCATGGAATCCTGTTTTCACGGACATTACATGATATGCAGGAGAGGACTGCCCAGTGGAACGAGCTTGTCCACAGGGTAAATGATGTAGGCCTGCATAACCGAAGGCATGAGCAGGTACAACTTCACTGTACTGACCTCATCTGCCACGCCCATCAACATGCTGCTGCTGTCAGAAGGGACTAGCAAGCCACAGATGGGGGTCATACCATCCAGCCCCCACTGACTCATGTGGAGGAGTTCCTCACCAGCCTTGGGGCACCCACACGCTGGCAAATTCCAGCAGCCGAAGAAAGTATTGTGGAGGTGGGTGCCACCCACACAATGGAGCAGGAGCATTCAGGTAAGGCCCCAGGGCGCATTAGTAGACCAGTGCTGCTTATCTATCCTCACCTGTAAAGTATATATATGCATATGTCAGATAATATAGTCTGTTACTGCAGTGTATTAAGGAGCATATGTGCATAATCTCTAGTATTGTGGGCTTGTATAGTTGATGTTCTGAAATGCTGTTCCCACCCTGTACCAATGGCACAGGTGTGGCTACTGACATTACATTTCTCACACAACTATGTAGGTCCCTCTGGTATCCAATTAGGGCAGCAGCTTGCAGCTGGTGAGTATGGAGTTTTTTCTATTTCACGTTTGCCAATACACTGGCCATGTGATGGCCATGCTATGTGCCATGCACACATGTAACACACATACCCATAATGCATGCTGTACATGTTCACTTATTGTTGCTGTTAACTGCACTGCATCACAGTGGTCCTTGGTGCCATATCTGAAGGGTATGTACGGGTCTTGCAGTATACCGCACAACCTGCCAGTGCAAGATGTGTGGACATAGATGAACATAATGGTAGGAGGAATTAGCTACAGTACTGACATGTTTGACACAGTACCCTTCTACAGTATGTAAAACACTGTATACACCACTATCACAATGGCAACTATTTCAGATCTACACACTGGCAAATCACAGTACCACATTAAACACTGTGTACAACCTGTAATGTGATCCTAAAATGAGCAATGCATGTGTAATATGGAACCCTATGTTAGGACAACAATTATGGGGAATACATACCTTAACAAACACTGGACACATATGTGTGCACACACTCTAATTAACATGTTGTGGAAGCAGCTTGTGAGGTACCGACAGCATTTACTCTTCTGAAATACATACCTGCCATCATGTACAGGGCCTAAATGTCACACCAAGGAATGTTCTGCTGTCCATGACATCTGCTCACTCACCTGCAACAGAGGAAGCCCTGGCTTGCACACCTGTTACAAACCATGGAATGCATCCCATATCTGAAAGGTAGCACTCAGGAGTAGGAAAAATAGCCTTACATCAACATTGCATATACCATGGCAAACAGTGCAGACAGTCATGTATGTGTGTATGACGTATGGGACAACATTCATGTCAGAAACAAACAGATGCCCATCCAAGACAGATGACAGCACATGTTTCAAACTGGTCATGGAGGCTGCCCAGACACATGCAGCAACACCGGGGACTTGCAGGAATGTCTAGAAGGTACTGCCTGCACAGTACCTGTGTTGACAATTACCTGGACTCTGCATAATTGTGGCTTATGGGTTAGGGTACTCAGATCGAAGAGTTGTTCCACAGGGGACATTATCCAGGGCTCTCTCCAGGTACCATATGCATAACATCAAGTCTCCCACAGGTGTGTGTTGCAATGTGTTATGGTGTTCAAGACCAAGGCTGAAACCTATAGACATTATTAATAAAGATACATGAGCTGCACAAGCATCACCTCAGTCCACCTCATGCCCACCATCCCCATCTGTACCCTGCTGGTGCCAGTGTACATCTGTAGGTCTGCTGTTAATTAGCAGAAACTATGGTGTTAGACATGTTGTTCTGCATGTGGGACACCGCAAAATGGCTGAGGATGGGGTGGTGTATCACCCTGAAACACAACAGTGAGCCAAAGCATATGTCTGAAGGTCACATAGAATGGCTGTATCTGAACACAGTCAAGGTCATGCATTATGCAAGACATAACAGTGACTCAACAGCAATAGTGTAGGGACTGTGTGACCTCAAAGGGCTGTGCATATAAGCCATGCTTGCAATCTTGCAGAGTTGGGGGACATTTGTAGGGATGGGTGACCACATAATGTCAAGTGAGGATGGACCATGCTAGTATACACCTTCCATGAAAAGTTACTGCTGTTGTTCATGTGCAGGTGCTGCAACAAAACATTGTTTTAAGGGTGTGCACACTTATGCAACCCACAAATTGTATGCATCGCTATCAACATCTGCACAACTAACACAATTGTTTTATACTGCATGCGATTGCACAGGTCATATGTCACATATCAGGTTCATAGGTTCATACTAGGCTAACTGTCCTTGTGGGCCATTTTAAGCCTAGCCAATTACCCCATGTGAGAATCAAACCCTGCACCTTGTGTCTATAAGGTAAACACCTTAACCATTAGGCCACACTCCCAACAGGCATGTGTAATGATAACATATGTAGTATTGTGGCCCCATGGCATATCAGGGAAGATGGTGATATGTCAGTAAGGGTGTGTACACTCCTCCTAGCCACAGTAAGCTTGGGAGGTTATCAGTATAATTGGATTTCATTGCTGAGACATGCACTGCTGATGAAGAGATCTGCAAATCAAACATCAGGCACTCACTATTGCTATCTGTCCTCATATATGCCCAGGTATGTATCTGTCAAACACATAGAGGCTGTGGCAACAGAGCAAACATAACCGCCACACATATACACAGTCAGCAATGGTGTGTACACTTGTGAGGTATGGTGTACAGTACATGGCAGGGTGCTGAACAGGTGCACAGCAATACTGTGTACATGGGAGCAGTGTGTTCCAGGGGAAGGGCCATCACCTACTAACACAACTCACGCATCACAGAGATGTATAATGTCGGTAACAGGGATTGAGATAGCTGCACTGCATGCTGTCAATTGCTATATGTCATGCATGCTGACATGTGGGTAATCAGAGATGTCTGTAATATCTATATGCCACCTCACCTGTAATTGTGTGTGTGTGTGTGTGTGTGTGTGTGTGTGTGTGTGTGTGTGTGTGTGTGTGTGTGTGTGTGTGTGTGTGTGTGTGTGTGTGTGTGTGTGTGTGGTGTGTTTGTGTGTGTATGTGGTGTGTGTGTGTGTGGGGGGGTGTAGAGGTAAGCAATGACATACAGGTTTGAAAGTAAGGTTTCTGTTTTCCCCTCACAGGTGGCGAGGTGGGACAGGGTCCCTCCTGCAGGGAATCTGAAGTTAGTGTCCATACAGACTCTGACAATGATGATAAGTGTGGTGAGGCACAGGTGGGGTTGTCAGTGGCTGAAGCTGTGCCATTGGTTGACATTCCACTGTTATCCACCCCATCCCCGCACACAGTCACATTGCCTATACATACCCCATCACCAGTAGCCATAGATCAGGGGCAGTTGGCGGGCAGTGGCATGGAACAGGGCAGTGTGGGGACTATGGCAAGTGTGTCTGTACACAGCAGCCATAGCTGGATGTCCAGCAGGTCACCACACAGGCAGATGTACAGGGGTGCTCATAGGATGGCTGCCGGACATCATGCCCCTGGCAGCAGTGCCACAGCTGGTGTCACCAGACACATGATTTGGGCCATCATAGAGGCACAGGCTTGTATGGAATGGTATACCAGACAGGGTCTGAGGCTACAGAAGGCTACTCATTCAGCTGTTATTGACACCATCCATGATCTCGCAGTTGCCCACGTTATTTTGCAGAGGTGATGGATAGATGGTTTGGTGAGCTGGTGGGACTGGTCAAACATACACTGTCCGTGTTACAGCGTATGGTGGGAATAAAGCAACAGACATGTGGATGTAGGTCAGCAACACCAACAGGTGGAGGTCTATGTGGATGTGCAGGAAGTCATAGCCGCTCCTATAATGGCAATACCAGCACGGCAGGGGGGGCAGTGTCCACACCATACCACAGCAGGCAACGTGCACATGGCCTTGGATGGTAAAAACAGGGACCAGAAGCCAGCGGACAGGTGTTATCCCCAGGGGAAAGTAACATATCTGGCCTTGTACCTGGTAGTGCCTGTGAAACCCCTGGCAGGCACAGTTCTCGTGTCCATGGCCAGAGACAGTGAACTGCAAACCCTGCCATGTACGGTCTGCAGTTGACCAACAAACACATGTATGGCGGAGGCAAATGGTCAAACTATGTGTATACATACATATACACACACACACACGCACACACGCACACACACACACACACACACACACACACACACACACACACACACACACACACACACACACACACACACACACACACACACACACACACACACACACACAAACACTCACACACACACACACACACACACACACACACACAAACACATCACCAAGACAGCTAGGGCACCTCCATACCTACACACACACCACATCTTCACAGCCCAATTAATAGCAAATCCCCCTAACACACATACATGATGTCAACCAAATGGCACAGCCTAGGTCTTTGGAAAACCCACACCACACCCTGTGCATATGATGATACCTGTGCCACATCCCTGTCATCCATACCATCAATGCAGGGACAGGCTACTATGGTTCTGATGCACAGAGTGAATGTACAAAGGTGCATCAATGTAATGCTGTGTAATATGTTTTCAGCAGGCAAGTTTAATGCTTACATGTCAGGATGTGTAGCTGTTTAGGCATGATGCAATATAACTGGTATTACCACTGACTGATAGTGGTCTCCATAATGTATCTCTGTTGGAGGTGTGTATGTGTCATCAAGAGTTTGGTCTGCTGTTGTGTCCTACAAGGGGTTTGGCACTGTGGTGACACATTTTGACTGTGTCATATCTTGGGTACAGCTGCACACAGGTAATAGGTCTGTATAATAATTACTGCATGTGCCACATGGCTGATAGCTCTGAGGGGTGTATACACGTGAGTGCATGGTGGCTGATGTCAGCAGCCCGTCTACAGTGGACAATGTACAGTGTACTGGGTGGCACACACCACATGTTTTCGTATAACAGACAGACACAGAGGCTTTGGTGTTGGTGCTATACACACACATTACTGTACACATGGATGTAATGTATTTGCCAGTGAACACATTTTAGCCTATTTAATTCTACCAAGACATAATAGGCAAAAAAATCACAGCAGTACATAATCAGTCTGCTACTTTAATGTCATTAATGATGGTACTGGCAGGGTAAGTGTCACCTTCCCATATTTACAGCAATCCTGGCATTGGTAAACATAGGTGTGCTGGTGTGTGTGGCACAGCCCTACACTTTGGAAGTTGTGGGGTGGTGTACAGCTGCACATCATGTGATTGATGACTACCTAACCTGTGAACATCCACTGTACAGTATTACAGCAGACTAATCGTTGAAATACACACAGTAACTCCAAATGAGGGTGGCTATGTCCACAACATTAACAGCCAATTATATATACCAATTCCAGTATCAATGTTCAGATCTACAGTGGGAAAGAGGGCATGTGCACATCTACCACCTGTTTTGATGGAAATAATTCCCATCACAGGAGTTCCTTGAAATGTCATCATATGCCAGTCAGTTCTTGGACAAATGACCTCCTGTGACATGTATATTCAGTGAACTGAAGTAGACCCCTTCACGTACACACACACGTACTTGGCAACACTGACAGTAGAACCCCTACCTAGGTACGTATTGATAATAATGCTTTTGGCGTATTTGCACACAACACACAGCTGTAGGATGAGGTGTGTCTTGAGTCTATTCTTAGGTGAGGAACATCACCAAGCCTTGCACAGTATGGTAATGGGGGATGTACTGGGTGTTATTGGGCAACATATAGTATGCCATACTGTCATAGACACACTGATAAACACATTACAGTCATACACACATCTGACAGAAATGGGATTACCAGTGCAAACTACCATGTCAGTGAGTCCATTCTGTTACAGATACCTTGCACACAGCACAGGCATCATTGGTCTGTATAGTGTACTTAATTACATGTATGGTTGATGATGACACTCTGGAATCACAGATAAACTTACTAAGCTGGGCATTAATCCCTATGTCACTCGATGGGTTGACAACTGGCTTACTGACAGAACCCACACTGTAAAAGTAGCTGACTCCAAATCCAGCTCCAGACAAGTGACAAGTGGAGTACCTCAGGGTTCAGTCCTGGGACCTCTCATGTTTGGCATCTACTTCTCTGAAGTACAAGCCAACACTAAGGGACTCTGGCTAACAAAGTTTGCAGATGACTGCAAACTGGGAGCCATTATTGAATCCCCAAGTGATGTGGATACTCTACAAAAGGGCCTTACAGAAACAGATGCTTGGTGCCAGAGCCATGGGCTCAAGCTCAATGCCAAGAAATGTATAGTTATCCCCTTTGGGAAAAAACATGTACCCATGAATTACCACATAGGTGGCAGTACACTAAACACTGAAAGTGTGATAAGAGATGTAGGGACACAGGTGGACAGTGGTCTCACCTTCAATAACCACATCACCACAACAGTCAGGAAGTCCTTCTGTGTGACACACCTCATCACTAAGGACTTTTCATCCAGAAAAAAGGAGGTTATTGTCCCACTGTACTCATAGATTCATAGGTTCATAGATTAGTACTAGGCTAACTGCCCCTGTGAGCCATTTTAAGCCTAGCCAATTATCCCCTGTGAGATTCAAACCCTGTACCTTGTATTTGTAAGGCAAACACCTTAACCATTAGGCCACCCTCCCTCATCCCTCATTAGACCCATTATAGAATACAATGCCCCATTTGGTATGTACCTCTCAAGACATGTGTAACAACTGGAAAGGCAGCAGAAATACCTCACTAAAAGAATCACAGGCCTAAAGCAGATGCCCTATGTGGACCGCCTTAAAAAACTCCAGCTATACACTGTCGCATATCATCTACTCTGAGGCAGTCTCTGCTTAACATACAAGGCTATGTCAAACACTGAGCTGTTGGACATGCTACACTTGAAGAAATCCCAATCCCTCAGAGCCACATGCTCCAGGGATTTAAACCTTGTCATCACAATGAACAAAACATGCTGGAGGGATAGGTTCCTGACCCAGAGACTCCCCAGACTCTGGAATAGACTGCCCATACATGTCAAGCAGAGCGCCTCTTTGGTCCTCTTTAAAAGGAACCTTGATGACTGCATGGGAGAAAGGAAATTCACCCTGGGGTTAATGTCAGTCGCCCTGCTAGACAGGGGTCCAGGGAAGTAAATAATATGGGAAAAAATAGCCAGGGAATTGTTATGGCTAGGCTTGTATAGGCCCTAGGGCCGATAGCCTAGTACCAACCTATGAACCTATGAACGGAGGTTCTCATACAGTGAACCTTAGAACATCTGCTGGGGGTACCATGGTGTCACAACAGTATACCCAACACCCACACCACACATTGGGTATGTTGCTCACTGACACCCATGATAATACTCTGACGTACCCTCAATCACACATTGACCAGGACTGCAATACAGACCCTTGTCTATCTCAACAGTCCTACTACAGAGATATGCATTTATTGCACATGCCACTGAGATAGTAAGGTAATTGTTTGTCATGGCTCTCTGAATGTCAGTGACATCACTATGCCTTACAGTGTATGGGCAGTTGCATTATATTTTTGGACAATGTGGCCTCAGAATTATGCATCCTACAAATATACACACTTGCACACATACACACACTTGCCAGGACTCAGAGGGTAACCCATGGCTATCTAGCCATTTGTACAACAGTGTTGTGCTGGCACTGCAAACTCCAGGTAGCCCATAGGGTATACAGTGTGACAAGGTGCATGTAAGGTGCAGTACAGCAGCAGCTATTTCTAACTATGGCAATGGGGGGGTGCAGTGTGTGAAGAGGTCCTAGGGGTACAATCAAGAGCAGGTTTACAAACACATGAACACTGTTATTATCAGCAATGCACAGTAACATATATGTTGGTACTGGGGCCCGTAGGTGCAGGTGTTCCTAGGTGTATACCAGGATATTGTCCATGGAGAGATGAGAAGAGTGGAGATGTGGGTACAGTGTTATCATGACACCTGACATTTGTCAGCAGGCCATCTATCAACTGATGCCATATGACTGATTCCTCAGTGTAACAGTTACATGCAACATCCAATCACCTGGTTGTCTCTTGCAGAGGCCCAGTGAGGTGCACCAACTGACCTGTATGCAAATTATATTACATAACATGGCCAGTGTTTGGGTTGGAGACCGGTAACCAAGAATGTTCTAGTGACTGTGGTAGTGCAGTTGGGGAGTCCATGGCATGTGGTGTATACAGGGTGTGGTTTCATACTTGTGGCATTGATAACACAGCTAGGCAGACATGTCAGAGTCAGTCCAGCATAGATTGCCTGTGAACATCCCATATGGATACCTGACATCTGCACATCTGTACAGAGGACAGACAGACATCAGCTAGCCAACTGGTTATGTATTACGATTACTGTTTGACAGATAGACATCTGACACTGATAGGTATGCCAGTACTACATAACAGCAGCTCTCAATGACATGCCCTATATACATAGTAGTCTACAGTTAATATCCACATATCAGATCAGTATCCAGTAGTAAGTACTTGATAACACACAACTCACACACTGACAACACAGTAGTCAGTAGTCAGACTCCAGCTTTGCATACAAGGGTGTATGGTTTCAGTACTACAATCTGCAATCCACTCTTACTTGGGAAAGCGCTGTCAACAGTAGTAATTTAATGATGTGACTGCATATAGCCTGGGATACTCACCATGTATGAAACTCATACTATAGGAAGAGATTGATGTCCTAGCCATACATACACAGGTGTCCCAGACAGTATACTTACACCCCTTATATATATCTCAAATGGCCATAACATTGTACTGGAGTCATACTGCAGTAGCAATGGTCACAACCTCTTACTGCAAGGGGATGTAATGTAAGTGTTGCAGGTATAAGTGTGGAATGTTTGCTGCAGTAACAGGGGTTGTGTTAACAGACATGTCGTGTGGGACGTCACTTCTGCTACTGACAGGTACGCCATGAGTGACCGACAGACATCATAAGATCAGCATAGTGAAGTAGCACACTAATCACAGTACTGATCCTGTGGAATACAACAGAGACATGACCAATAAACGTGTACAGTCTGACATAATCTGGTCAGTGCAAAGGTATACACTGACCTCCTTAGTGCAAGATGTGTGTACCACATCTGACAAAGTGGATGTTGACAGCCATGGAAATGGGGATATCACATAAATACTGGAATAGGTAAGCTCACACAGTTGATGCATTCACACACTCCTGTCTGTCTTAACACATATTAACTGGAGCAGCAGAGGTCCCAAGGCCACATACTACACACTACTTTGTGACATACATCTTTACACCATCCAACTGCTTTTTTGAACATACACAACAGTTATGGTGATCAGGCAACAGTTCATCTGACAGATATCTGGACATAACGTCACAGTAGGTAAACAAACTGATTTGCTAGGCATGTTGGACAGCACTGTGCAAACTACATGTAGACTGCCACAACATTGACCTAAGTGTCCTGTGGGGGTATACACATCTACTTGCAAATATAGCAGGCAATGCAGGCATGTAACAGCACAGAGTAACAGATACTGTGTGAAAGTACATACCCACAACCAATATGAACACAGTCACAGTCACATTAAGGCAAGCCTAAGTAATTTTACATGATATGTACTGTGTAAACAACACCACTCTCATATGAACCACTCACACAGTAACCCTACATATAGTCAGCCAACACACAGTGTAGTCTGATGCCTGACTGTGGTATGGGACATGTTTTGGTCTGGCCCTACAAACATATACACTGATAGGGTACCATCACCTGGGGCAGCATGTAACATCTGATAGAACCGGACCAAGGACATTGACATCTACCACAGTCTGTACACAGGCGAGGTAACATATGCACAGTACACACTCTGTCAAAAATCACCATTAGTACACATACATCAGCACTGTACACACTACAGCAGAATGTCCAGGTTCTGTACTGAAATATGAGGCCTAGTATACATAACATGTCTAGCACTCTGATATCTCACTAACTTGTTACCGGGTATGATTTCAGTAAATAATGATGTACTGTAGATATGCAGCTCTTACTGCATGACATATGGACAAAAGGTGACAGACTTGGGGGACAGAGGCACAAACACAGCACCAGTATTGACATATTACTGTGATAATCTGAACATTACCTGGTGTACCAGGATTTGTTGTGTCAAATGTCTTCTGAGGTATATGAAGTCAGTAACTCACATGGATGTCATCATGTATTGACTGCAATCATCAGTGTATGCTACTGCATATCTACAGATAGGAAATGTGCGAGTGACAAAACACACGTAAGACTCCAAACTCTGGACAGTCTGCAGATAGCCCTACAGGTGAGACTCCTCAGCCACATAATGCTGTCATGCCAGACTTCAAATCATGTAGAACGACCATATCCACACAAACCCTGTTAAACCAACATTACTTAAAATGCAGAACAGCTTCTGTCCCCATGTCTGGAACTCCCCCCTTCTGTTAGTTGGCCTGTCTCCACAATGTATGTTGTAAAGTTATTTCCAAATACCCTCTGTGATGCTGTTTATCAAACACCCACATGCAGTACTGATCACAGTGAAGGAAAAGAGCCCACACCCACATGAAGTGCTTAGTTATAGGAGTGTGTTTCCAAGCAATTAGCTATGGAATGATACCACAGCTGTTCCACATGCAATTAGCAAGTGGAGGACTGCTATTCATGCATAGGCCATCAGCTGATCATGAGCATTCCTTACAATAGTCAAGCTGTTGTCTATGCAAAACACTTGCACTTTTCCACATCCAGCAGAGAGAGACAGACAGACAGTGAGACAGAGACAAAATAAGAAAGGAGGGGTGTAATACAGCAAGAGACAAGTGTGCTTGTGTAGGACACATGGGTGGAGAGTGTTCTCTGAGTACTACAAGGGTTAAAGCACTGAAACAAAGTTCGCAAGTCCAAGACAACAATAGTTGAGTTTAAAAACACCTTTATAGAGACAACAAAGCTTTCAGGTTAAAAACCCTTTTTCAATGTTTTACAACAGGTACATTAAAAACGCCCACTTATATACATGAAGAAAACGATCATGTGACCTGCAGCCACCATCACATGATCATTGCAAAACGTGAAAACATTTTAATAACATTCAAGCAACTAAAATTAACAAAAATCAACACATTATCTAACCACTAACCACAAACATTCAAGCAAAATTCCATAACTTCTAGTATATAAACAGATAATAATAAACATGAATTAAAATTAAGATTAGTTTAATCTAGTTTGCTGTATTTTATTTAAGATAGGTTTTATAGACACTGAGGCATTTAAACCAAGGTGTATGTCTGCTGACAGCCTAACTATCCATTCATATTCCCTTAAGTCCAATAAATTGGACAGGTCGCCTCCCCTAGGCGATGCTATGACACAATCTATAACTTGAAACTTAAAACAATGTGTACTATCCTTGGATGCAATATGCTTAAATAGTGCATTATTCTCATTGGAATGTCCAATATTAGACTTATGCTCCGTTATGCGTTCTTTAAGCTTTCTCGTGGTTTTGCCCACATAGAAAGATGGGCACATTTGACATGTTGCTAAATAAACAACATTACTGGTTGTGCAGGTAGCATGACCAAAGAATTTATATTCTCTTCCTGACACGGGATGTTTAAACATATCCAGTTTAGAAGAATCACTACTTTTAAGTATATCGTTACAACTACTGCAATTATAACAGGCGTATGTGCCTTGCTTTGTTGTTACTCTCAAGCTAGGTTTCATATTATTAAAATCTTTATAACCAAGAATACTTTTCAAGGTTCGCATGTTTCTGTAACTAAAATAAGGTTTGTCACCAACTACTGATTTTATATCATCTTGTGCTAACAATACTTTCCAGTACTTAAATAATATTTTATTAATGCTATCTGACATTGAATTAAAAGAAGTAATAAACCTCAATTTGTTAGTATTCGGCACAATCATTTCTGTAGTGTCCCTTGGTTTAGGTAGCTTATTAAAGATAGGTTCATATATTTCTTCCCTATTAGTTGTTATATATTCTTTAGTATTTACTAATAAATTCATAGGGTATCCACTAATCTTAAATTCTTCATAAGTTTCATCCAACTGCTTTATAAAAGTATCATGTTTTGAATTTAATCTACTAACTCTAGCCATTTGGGCCTTGACGATGCCTCTAAAGACATGGGGTGCATGCATGCTACTTGCATGTAGGTATCTACCCGATGCTACTTCTTTCTTAAATATGGATGTACTAATCTCATTACTATGTTTCTTGATAACTACATCTAAAAAGTTTAGGCACGTGTCTGATGTCTCTATTTTAAACTTCAAATAGTTAGTAGTATTGTTTAAAAAGGAAACATAATCCATAAGTTCAGATAAACTTCCTTTCCAAAGAAGGAAGCAGTCGTCCACAAACCTCTGATAGAATACTACATTGTCATTCACAAACCGCTCCCCATCACCTATATTTATCTTCTCCCATTGATATAGGACAAGGTTGGCATACGTATTTGCCACAGGCGTGCCCATTGCTACGCCTGTTTGTTGTAGGTGTATGTTGTTATCAAATAAGAACATATTATTTCTCAACACCAAATCTAACAGCATACAAACATTTTCTACATATCTAGTTGTATATTTAGAACTGTGGGAGCATGCCCAGTATGACCTTCTGTATTGAATGTGTGAATCCATTCCAGGTAGGTTGTACTCCAGTGCAGGCATTTGTGTTCTACACCTACATCTAGCAACCTGTTTCTGCAGGATATCTGTAGATAGGTTGACAATATGGAGTCACAATGGGCAAAGGATAGCGGGGTACTGTAACTAATTGTGTCTCTGCTGCTTCTGCTACATGGTTTTGGTGTTAGTAGAGATATTCAGACATATGTACTGTTTTACACTGTGATGTATTATGTCATCAACTACTGACAGATATACTTATTTGCTTGCAGTCATTTCCTGGGGAATACAAAATGAATGAAGCTATGTCCAGTATTGTGGTCTGCAGCCTACAAATTCTTGCACAATCATGCCATTCTGGAGGTGGAGCTGCAGACACTTGCTGACGGGTCTGTGTAAATGGTCCAGCACCTTGGTTCTGTGGTGGCTGAGGATCCCATGCTTTTACATCTATCGACGTGACAGAATGGCCATATCCTGCTGTGGCCATACCTCTCAGCTATACAGATTTACACAGGTTACCCAGAGGCAGGGCTCATATATCTGGTCATTTCCCCCTTCACATTGTGGTTTATGAGCAGGTTTGTAGCCACCTATTCCTGGGTTTGCAGGCAGAGATACTATGGGCACAAATCAGAGTTTCAGACTTCACACACTCCATGACTTCCATGCTTCGACCCCCCCTCTGTTATGCTATCTTCTTCCTAACATTATGAGAGCGATATCTGATAAGTATCCTTATAGTTATCACTTCATCCCAGCAGTATTTAAGGGTTGGTCCACAGTTCATGAAGTAGGACATGGCGGACATGCTACTGGGATTTGTTGACATGGCCTTGCATTTGTGTTCTGTGGACTGTGTTATGTCATTATTTGGAACTCCATGAGATAACATACATTGGCAGTACGGGTGAAACACAGGCATTTGACAGAGGACTATAGGGCATTTGGCAGTGATGTAGGCCATCTGTAGCAGGCCAGTGCATTCTGTCACTCCTACAGTCCAAGGCTGCAAGCCATTGGATTCCCCTGGGGTGACAGGGTAGATTTGCAAGGTGTTAATGGCAATAGTTTCTGTCCTTATTAATCCATTGGTGTGGATGCTGGCAGGGTGCTGCTTACAGCTAGGGACACACCTCTTCAGCATGCTGCATTCTTTGGGTATTCCCATACATAAGTGGGGGTCATATTGTACTCATTCCCAACAGCAGGGATATGACTTGTGATGAACCTGTGGCTGATGGTGGGGTGAGCTGAGTGCATGTATGCTATGGAAGCTTATTGCAACTGACTCACAGATATATGAGGAGCATTCCCCTTATGCTGGCTTGTGCGGGGACATCAGCAGTTTCTCAGTAATTCATAACTGCGCCTTTTGTGGTCTGCCAGTGTTTGGCCAGCCTACATCAGTATTCCATATTACACAGACAACTAATGTGCTGCTAACCTGTATGTACAATTCCAAAGGTGTGTCCATTTTTATACACTCTCTGTCTAGGGTACTTCCATCTGTGTACTCTGTGCATGTCTGGGCCCACATTCATGCCATGTCCATCTTTCAGATGGTGACAGATATTACATCCGAACAATTAGCATGGATTACTTTTGGACTGGGTCTTGCTGGGATGCATTGTGTTTGGCATTGCAGTTGTTAGAACTTGGCCCTGTCATCAACAGTACTGGCCACAGGCCACTGAGACTCAACTCTCCATGCCTACATGCTGACCACTTTCACACAATATACAGCACACAACAACCTAACACACAGAGCCCTGCATATTGTACACGTGCAACAATCTATCCTGCTAATTTGGCCAGCTCAGGTAATCCACTGTTATTATACCCACACGTGCATGCTACTACATTTCTACATAGGATTGTGTGTGTGTGTGGGGGGGTACACCTGACAACTGTAAACATTTGATAAGGAATACAAACACAAAAAACAAACTAGAAAAATAACTGAGACAAATGAACATGCCCTCACTGCACTACTTCTATTAAAACAATCCAAATGGTATCGATATCCACCTTCAATGGACCAAGCAAAACATAAAAGTTTTAAAACTTTCAGACATCTTACCTTCAGAACTAACATCCAACTGCCTGACCTGTTGTAGTCTGTCTGTGAGGGAGGCTGTTCTCCATTGCCATCAATCAGAGACCTTAGCACAGCCTTTCTTTGTGGTCATCTACACCTGTCCTGCTGGCTGAGACTGTTGTTGGGTATGTGAGCCTCACTAACATGCATGTGTGTTTCCTATGGACACACATTTGCCCCACCACATGTCCTGCAGTGGGATTTGTCACCTTGTCTAGCACTGCCTACTATGTTGACACTAGTATTTGTTATGCATTTCATGCTGCCCATATAGGTGTCCACTATCTCCTGCCATCCCATTCAGCCACCCGATTAACTTGCATGCTCACATCCGTACCATAGATACAAGTAGCTGAACATACTATTCCATTCAGCAATTGATAGGGAGAGTGACTTACCTTCTGGCTGTGCCAGTATTAAGGATGGTGCTGGAGGGCTGACTATGTCGGATGCACATAGTATACTCCCTATACATGGTTAAGCACAGGTAGTGTCATGTTTGGCATCCCTTTTACTGTATGTGCGAGTCAGAGAGAGGTGTCATTCCCTGGGTTCCTACAGTGTCAGTGTATGTGCTATGCGTTGCCTCTTTACCAAGGCCTGGGCATACTGGGCATGCCTCCTTCTGCCTATAGAGGCAGATCCAGGTTATTCCTCCTCCGAGTCAGTCTGTGCCTGTGCTGGCCTTGGCAATGGTGGGGGTCTGTTTGGCCCTGCCCCGTGCTGTTCCTGCTGCAGCTGTTTCTGCAGGATCATTTATTTATTTTTATTTTATTTTATTTTACATTTGTTGAATGACAATTTGGGTACTTGTAGCTGGAGAGTACTGCAAGACTCCACCGGATATGTCCAGGCACTGGAACCGTAACTTGAGCATCCCAAACACATGCTGTATTATGATTCTGGTTTGTGCGTGTGCCTCATTATGGGGTACTTGTGTGTGCATTTCTGATGGGTGTCATCAGCCACGGCTCCAGTGCAAAACCAGCATCCTCCACTAGGTGTCCATATGAGATGTCCCCAACTGACAAATCTCTAGTACAGCTGCGTCATATGCCAGATGGGGGAGTCATGATAGCTTCCAGGGCTGCCAGCACACACATTCATTATAATGTCCTGGGCATTGCACACAACCTGTCAGTTGATGGAGAGGAAGCCCTTGCGGTTTGTGTAGACCCTACCCCGCTCACCTGGTGGTGCTTTGATGTGTATGTGCATGCAGTCTATAGCACCCACTACCTCAGGGTATTCTGCTATTTGGTGGAAGAGATGCATATTGCTGGTCAACACCTCATGGGTGTTGTGGAAATATATGTGCTCACTGGAATGTGCTGACAAGGTATCCAAGAACTGGTGGGGTACCCTGGATGCTGATGTCTGTGAGATCCCCATGATATCCCCAGTTGGCCTTTGGAAGGCTAGTATTCTTAGGCATACACATACCTCAGTATCCACTGGGATGGGTTCCCCTCTGTTGGTTCTATGTGTGAGGTGTGGCTGGCACAGCTCAACAGTTTGCTGTAGGAGGTCCCTGTCCACCCTATAGCGCTCCACTATTTCCAGCTCATGTAGCCTCTGGTAGGTTACCCTGGGTCAGTACAGTCTTCTCCTTCTCCTCACTGTGGGTTGGTCATCAGCATTCTCATCCTCACCACCCTCAGCCTCTTTCACATATTGATTTATGAGAGTGAAAGCAGCCCCTATCATTTTGTTGCTTTTATTAGGTAAAATTTCCCCGTTTGTGTACACTGATAGTGTAGAGTTTGTGGGAAAAAACAGTGGAAAAGGTGTTTGCATAGTTTATAGTAGTGTGCTGGGCTGGGCTGTTGCCTGTGTAATTGGCTGATTCTAATGCATTTCACCTGCCAGCTATGCTAGTTCTCCTTGATTACCTTCCTACTGATGTTTTCCCTTCCCATTGCCTTCCTGTTTAAGCCCCAAGGCAAGCTGCACAAATACAGTGCTCAGATGTGAACAGAGCTGCTATTTCCTGTTTTTTTTTTTTTTTGTTTAAAACCTGGTGCGTGGCGCACACACACCCATTTAGGCAATGTAAATAGTAAAGGAATGCTGCTAAGCTAAGGGCAAACCCAAGCCACTGAGCTCCAGTAAGCTTACAGTATGCCTGACTCACTCCCGCATGATGTCAGCTAACTCTTTGGCTTGTACCATGGTATTCCTGCACTTACACGGTTGGGTGCTGGCTAGCAATGAGGGTAAATCTGCAGTATCATTCCCCTCATTTGCCTAGAATTGACTGCTAATGCATAGTTACAAGTCTAACACTGAGACTTCCCCCTTAGCAACCACTATTCAGTGGCCATGTTGTCTTCTGCCTGCCATGTGATTTGTGCTAGAATGCTTTTTTCAAGTTTTGTTTTTTTTTTTTTTTTTTCGGGCCGATCCCATTTGCACGCCGCTGTCCTATGCTTAAACGGCCAAAATCAGCCAAAAAAAAACTATTTTTTTGTTATTTTGATACTATTTTTCATGCCAATGGCTATTGGCATGCCTTCTACATTATATACACCCTTTATTTGGAGCTGTCATGGCTCCGTTTTGTAGTTTTCGGAAATGTACTCGGTTACTAACCGAGTATATTTCTGCAGGTTACACTAATCCTGCATGGACGACTGCCTACTTCCTGGATAGCTAACTCACCTCATTTGGATGGTTTTCACCTGCAAATGGGGTAATTAGCATACAGGAGCTGTGTCCATGCAGGAATAGTGCAGGAGTGCTCATGCATGTCATGGGAGCTTGCTCCTGTATCTGTCGGCAGCCATATTGCCTCCAGCAGCTTTTGCACTATTCCTGCACACCATGCAGAGCTTGATGAATTCTGGGGGGAGTCATTCTTCCAAGGAAATAACAAACCTGAACCATTTAGAAAGAAGAATATCTAATGTATTTATGATATTATCATAACTGACATATTATTTCATCTATGTTCTTCAATAATATGATAACTACGATTTTAAACAAAGAGACTTGTTTGCCAATAATATGATTCTTATATACTTGATTTTTTCTTTTTGTTTAGTATTATGAATTTAGACTTAGATTGATAGATGACCAGAAATAGATGGGAGTAGCTTTATTGTGGATTCTAGTTCTAAAAGAGTTGATCTTGAATTAGGAAGAGTTAATAATGCATCATCTGCAAACAGCAGAATTTTAGAAGATCAATGATTAAAAATATCTATGCCAGTAATATTTGAATTTGTTTGAATTAAAATAGCAAATATTTCAATGGCTAAGGCAAATAGAACTGGAGGTAATGGACAGCCCTGTTTTGTACCTTAAGTCAAATTAATGTATTCAGAAGTAAAGGAGCCAATTTTAACATAAGCAGTACTATTTTATAAATATTCTTAAAAAGTAAAATAAAATGTAAGAAAATCAAAGATTTCTAGAATCCTAAAAAAACAGTTAAAATTCAAAGAATCAAAAACCTGTTCGGCCTCTAGACTAATTAAGATAACTTATTAATCTCTTCTATTCACAAAGTCCGTAAGGGTTAGTAAACACCTATTATTATCATGGGTTTTCCTTTTATGAATACCCCCCCCCCCTTTGTCAGGGTCAAATACCCTCCCCTTGTTTGAGTCAAACAAAAAAATATTTTCCAAAGCTGACTACAAACTCCTGAGAACAGGTATAAGCATCTTTGCAGCCACCATCCCTTCAGTTGGAACTAACACCAATGTCCAAGCCTACACCAAAAAACTATATGAAGAGCTACATAGCTGTATGGGCTCAACAATACCTGACACAACAAAAATCATCTTCCTCAAGGAAGAGTAAACCTGTCTGATGGACAGCAGCAATAAACAAACTCTATAATAAAATGAAAAAAAATTGATGTCCAGGACCAAGGAGGAACAGGTGCCAAATTGGAAGCAATCTCTACTTTGTCTGAACAAGCAAATACAGTCACTGGTGAACTCCTCTAAGGCTAACTTTGTGTCCAAATTAGCCACATCCACTAAGGACAATCACAAGGCCTTCTTCACATATGTCCGCAATCTTAAAGGTAACACCCAAATCTTCCCTGAACTGGTGGTCAAGAACATCACATATACAAATGCCATAGATATAGCCAACCTGCTGGCAGACAACTTTAGTGAAAACTTCACCCCCCCATCCCCTCATCAGTAAACCAGAACATCCCCAGCACCTGTCCCCTTCCCCTCATCCCACGAGCAGGTCTTTAATGCCCTCTTAAAGGCAAAAAATACAGTCTCTATGGGACCCATCAAGATCCCTGGCTGCATCCTACATGAACTTAGGCATGAGCTCTCAGCTCCATTAGACACCTTATTCAACCAAAGCCTGAGCACTGGTTTTGTCCCAGCCAAATGGAGGACAGCCACTGTCATCCCTCTACACAAAAGTGAAGCATCCACTGACCCAGGCAATTGCATGCCCATCAGCCTAAGTAGCCTGATCTGCAAGGCCATGGAATGCATTATCATGGACCTTATAAACAAGGACATTGGTAACCTCCAAACACTTGACCTCACACAGTTTGGTTTTGTCAAAGGGAGATTATGCCTATTAAACTTGGCTGACTTCTTCGAAGCAGTCACCAAAGCCATGGACAAGATGGTGCACACTGCCTACCTTGACCTAGCTAACTAGCTCACTGCAAGAACCCTCTCAGTCAAAATAGAGGAAGCCACCTCTAGTAGTAGACCCATAATGAGTGGTGTACCTCAAGGATCAGTCTTGGGGCCTGTACTAATGAGTGGTGTACCCCAAGGATCAGTCTTGGGGCCTGTACTATTTGGGATATACTTTTCTGAGGTGCAAGACAAAACCAGTGGTCAGTGGCTGACCAAGTTTGCAGATGACTGCAAGCTAGACTTTGTCTTAAATTCCCCTAGTGATGTGAACATCCTCCAAGAGGGCCTTACCCAAACTAATGACTCATGCCAGAAGCATGGCCTCAAACTGAATGCCAAGAAATGCATCAGTATCCACTTTGGGGAAAATGGCATCCCTACTAATTATCACATTAATAGCAATTTATTAAGCATGCAATCAGTCGTGAAGGACCTGGGCACCCAGGTTGATAGCAACCTGACTTTTGACCATCACATTGCCTCCATTGTAAGTAAGGCTTTCTACATGGCCCACCTTATAAGTAAGGGCATTTCATCCAGGAACAAAGAGGTCATAACATCCCTGTACTTCTCCTTTATCAGACCCATTATCGAGTACAATGTCCCCTTGTCAAGCACATGCATCAGCTCAAGAGACCACAGAGGTTCCTGACCAGGAAAATCAAGGGTCTCAAACACCTATCTTATACAGATAGGCTAAAAGCCCTTTCCCTCTACTCAGTCTTGTACAGTCTACTCAGAGGTGACCTGTGTCTGACATATGCATATCTGTAAGTCAAACTCCAAAAGCGCATCCCGCGTGCAAGGCCTCAACCTGGTCTGTGACATTAACAGAACTTGTTTGTGGGATAGATTTGTGTCCCAAAGACTCCCCCATCTGTGGAATAGACTCTTTTTTCCATGTCAAGCAGAGTACATCTCTAGCCCTCTTTAGGAGGAACCTGTACGACTGGATGGGAAACAAAAAATATACTCCTGGGATCTCACCTGTGTCCCTGCTGGACAGGGGAACAGGTGCTGTCTTTGTGGGAATATGGGAAAAAATTCTTGGCTAGGCTTATAAGGGTCTCCGGGCCAATAGCCTAATATCATCCTATGAACCTATGAATCAAAATTGATTATGTGGGTTATGGGTTCTTGTATTCTATCAGTAATAATAGACATGAAGATATTATAATCATTATTTAGAAGAGAGCTAGATCTATAAGTACACACTACTGTATCCAATTACAGTTTCCAGATACAGTGTCCCACTCAAAACTACTTTTACAACTTGAGATCATAAACTGCTCCCCATGCACACTATCCTGGTTTCATAACTATCTACACAACAGAAAACATTTTGTTAGATGGCAAAGTAAGCAATCCAATTACCTACTCAACAACACAAGTGTTCCCCAAGGGTCTGTTCTTGGGCCCTTGCATTTTTAAAGTATTTATTAATAATCTCCATAAAGCATCCCTGCAAAGTACCCTCATTCAATATGCAGATGATTCGACAATAATTACATCCTCTAACAACATCTCAGATCTCCTAAAGTTAACACAGAATGCATTTACTTACATCAAATCTTGGCTTAACAAAGCTCATCTGCTACTTAATTCCAAAAAATCAAAACTTTTACTCTTCACAACCAAACCTCTAACTCTAGACTTTCAAACATTCTCTCAAAACAATACGGAAATTGAAATTGTAAAAACAGCCAAACTACTTGACATCACAATTGATGACAAACTATCCTTTGTAAATCATATACTCAACTCAATCAAAAAGACCCATTTTAAGCTTGGCAAACTCTATAGGCATAAACTCTAGTTTGACAAGTCTTCCAAGTTGAAACTAGCTAATAGTCTACTTCTACCCTCCCTCCTCTGTGGTTGCCCCATTTTCACTTACCTACACACATCTCTCCTGGACAAACTGCAGTTGTGCTACTATAAAATTGCCAAGTTTGTCTCCAACATGCCAACTTGCCTGGCCATTAAATCTATAAACTGGTTTGAGTTCCCTCATTACCTACATTACTCCCAACTTACTCTCGCCCACATACTACTAAATAATCCAAACTTCTGTCCATCCCTTCAAACTATAATACAAACACACACCAATACTCAGCATCTTAGGTCCTCTAACAAACAACTCTTAACCATAACTAAACCCTACAAAAGAGCTGGACAATGTCTCTATTCCCATGCCAATGCCAAACTTTGGAATGCATTGCCTCTGTCTCTTACTCAACTAGACTCTTTGAAAACATTTAAATTTGCACTAAAAGAACACTATCTCAATAACCTTGTCTGTTCTTGTCATATAATTAAACCACCTTAAATGTTTTGGCCACTATACACTACAAATAATTTTACTAACTTAATGTAGTTGCAATTTACAATATCTGTCTTCGTATCCAATCTCTCTTGCTTTATTTCTATGGCTGAATAAACAGAATTGATTAAACAGTATTCTTACTTATGAGAATATACAAACAGAATTACTAAAAATCTAATACACTGGGTTTATTTTTCTTGTGTTGTATACCTCTAAATATGTATTTGACTTGTATATCTACATCAGTTTCTATTTTGTAAAAACTTTCTTGACTTTCAAAGTTAAGCTGATGTTATGTAAAAATTTCTGTGATTGTATGGAGCTTTTCTCCCCAGGCCTCCATTAAAAATGGGTCATTG
Source organism: Protopterus annectens (assembly GCF_019279795.1). Classification (NCBI taxonomy): domain Eukaryota; kingdom Metazoa; phylum Chordata; order Ceratodontiformes; family Protopteridae; genus Protopterus; species Protopterus annectens. The sequence continues at coordinate 813,783,400 of NC_056730.1, forward strand.
GCCCAGTGGACTTTCCCTGTTAACAAATGTCAATAAATAAATAAATAACAAAGAGGAACAAAGTTGGGGATTTTTGCTTACTTTTAATATAGGAGCAATTAATAAATATTTCCAGGAAGGAGGGATCTTTTCTTGAGATTGGACTTCAATTAAAGTTTATGAAAAAAGGAAATAATAGAAGAGGGAAATAATTTTTAAATTTCTATTATTATTATTCCAGCCATACCCGGAGCTTTATTCAATTTTATTTTTTTTTTAATTGTATCTACAACTTCTTTATGAGGGATTTTTTTCTGTGAATGAGCTTGTAATTCTGATTTTATTAATACTGAGTAAAAATTTTTTATTGAATTCTTAACATCATAATTATGACCTTGGTTTTGAGAAGTACAATGGAATCTAAAAGCATCAAGTATGCCCCCAATATCAGTAGTGTTTTCTTATTTCCTTCATGTCTAACTTTTAGAATATTATTAATTTCTGATTGCATTTAACTCTTTTTGATAGCTTATGCATATGTTTTGGGAATAATGAGTAGGAAGTCATTTTAAAGCTTTCTACAGCCAAATTTGATTTATGAGATAAAATGTTAAAATACTGTTTATTTGAAGTTTCTATTTCTTTTAAATTAGATTTATTACTTTTAGTGAATTTAGATTTAGCCACTAAGTTGTGATTGAATGTTTTGCAGTTCTGAATCCCATTCCTTAATTTTGTTTTCATACCAGGTTAAAATTTTACCATATATATATATATATATATATATATATAAGCATTTAATGCATCCCAAATCATGACAATATTAATATAAGAATTGTTATTAGATTTCAAAGGGTTTGAACTCTTTAAGTTTATATATATATATATATATATATATATATCTATATATATATATATATATATATATATATATATATATATGTGTGTGTGTGTGTGTGTGTGTGTGCAGGTATTTGGGTCAAAGAGGATAGTCTATTAAATTGATTTTAATTTTTAGTGATATTATATAGGACAAGGAATAATGCTAAAATTTGATATCTTATAAATTACTTCTTGAGAAACTAGAATTCTATCTATTCTGGTTTATGTACCATATTTATAGTCCTGATGAGCAATGAGCAGTGAGCTGGGATCTTTCATATTAAATGTACCATTCATGTTAACAGATTCTATCCAATTTTAAGTGTTTTCACAGTAGAGGTCAACCTTAGTTTTTTCTTATTACTGGTGGCAGAATCCTCCAATATACAATTAAAATTCCCTCTAATAATTAGATTGCCTTTATTATTATTAATGATAAAGTCTAAGTGTTTCTTGGCAAGTCTCTGTGCCATACCAAGAAACCAGTACAGGTTCACTAAAGTCCGTATTTGATTGTTAAACTTTAAAACTATAAGAGTAAGAAGACTGTCTTAATCTTTATATTTATAAATAATTTGTGGGAGACTCCCATTCTCTTAGTTTTAAAAGAAGATTGATCAAGAATTATAAAGTCACCAGGGTTCCAAATGTATTTTTGCCTCTGTTTAATATATTTTGCTTCTAGGAAGACCACTTTTGCCTTATTAATATTTAGCTATTGTATCAGATTTTATCTTTTCCTTGGATTATTTAAACTATTGATATTTAAAGATAATAGCAACAAACCCATCTATATGATAAAATAATTACTTTTTCCCATCTTATCCCTTCCCTTAAACAGGAAAGAAAGAAAAAAAGCAATGAAACATAGTAAGTTACTGAATGCCTCTCATAATTTTGAAGCATAAAGGTTAATAATTCAGGCCAAAAGAAAAAAAAAAAAATATATATATATATATATATATATATATATATATATATATATATATATATATATAAAATAGTTATGTTGTAAGAAATGTACATTAATTGCAAATATGGAATTATCAAAATTCTTAACTCAATAGATAAAAAAACTATCAAATTATCCAACATTAAAATGATAACAAGAAAAAAAAACTATCTGCTAGAACTCTGCAGTAAATATTTTATCTAACAGAGACAGTGTTAAATTTTGGTAAAAGTATATATGAAAAACATAACATTCAATGATACAAATGTTGAAATACCAAGATGTATAATAAGGTATTATATAACAATAAAGAAGAGAATGTTTTCACTTTTTTACTTTCCTTCTCCCATTTTCTCTCCTACTCCCCTGAACAAAAAGCCATGTACCATGTAATGACAGTAAACCAAATAGATAATACTCTGCTGCAAATGTGTTGGTTAATTATCAGAAATATTATATAAGCATATGTATAATCTGTTTATTTAGGTGGGGGGTCAGTAGAACTCAATTATTATCTATGCTGAGTTAAACACATGCACAACTAGTATTAATTGCAGAACTTCTTGTTGCTTCCAGATTGGGTACATATTAAGAAAATTGTTGCATTTACATCAGTTGCTTATTACTGTGGTAATATCTCCTTGTTACTGCTAAATCAACCTATAATTTCATTGACAGCTAATATGATCTGCATTTCCTTGTTACTGTTAGACAAACTTATAATTTCATCGACCGCTAGTACTATTTACATTTCTTTTATTGCATATATTCTGTATATTTAGTGTCATCTAGCCACAAGAGAACAAATCTTGTGCCATCTTTGTTAATTTACTTCAGGTAAAATGTGCTTATGATAGCCTAGAGGTAATTATTCTACAGAATCCAGAATTACCAACACATAGAGATAATAGTATCACTTTGTTCAGGTTAATCTCACTTCCATTTAATTATGTCCATATTTAACTAACTATTCAGCCATTGTTCTGTTAAATAGAAAAAAAATATTGCTTAGTGTCATCATTAAAGCAGATAGGTGAGCATGTAAAGGAAGGAATGAGTGATGTACAAACTAAACAATAAACTGAGTAATGCAAAAACAATAGATTGTAATTTTATTGCCTGATTATCATTAAATAGGAAAATGAGAACAGTTATGATTAACTGATAATAAAATTTCACCGTCAGAAATGAGAAATCCGTACAATGAATTATATAGCCATAAAATTAAAGAAAAATGTAATCCGCTAATATACATAAATAAGGCAGTTGATACCCCTTTCCTCCCTCTCCCTCCAATGTCTCTCCTTTCCCATTCTAAAGGATGCATACAGATATAATGAAAGCTAATACAAGTTTATACAAAGAGAATGAAGGAAAAATATTTCCACATAAATAATTTAAAAAGTAATTTTATAAAATAACCATATCTTAAATAATTGTGATTTTGTTTCATCTCCAAGTATTCATTTATAGAAGAACTAAACCTTGATATAACATCTCCAAGTATTCCTTTATAGAAGAACTAAACCTTGATATAACAGTCATTCATGTATAAACTCATCAACAGTACATGTGTGGCAATCATTCATAGCAGAAAAACAAGGAAAGCAATAAACAAAGCCAAGGATAAAACAATAGCTGAAAGCACTCACTTAAATTAATAGATAGATAGATAGATAGATAGATAGCTAGATAGATAGATAGACAGATAGATAGATACATTTAATTAATTCAAAGTTAGTTGAAACTGCTATCCTTAAGTAAGCCACTCAAACAGGATTATAAAAACAAAAGGTCAGGATGAGTCATAGAGGGGAAGTAATGCAACAGAAGTGTGAATGGCTTCCTATGGAATATGTGGCTGAGGTAAAAAAACTTCATGGAAACTTTGACAATTAAACAACCCGACCATTCAAAGCAGGCTTGACAAATGTGTTTTGTGGTAAATGTGATATGTAACTTGAAATGATAATATGAAAAAACAAGTGTTTAGTCAGCTTAATTGGCGCCAAATCAAAAATAATCTCTCAAGATGTAAAAAATAGGCAGGTCTGTCAGACAAACAATCCCCCATCCAGTCCTAATCATAAAAAACAATATAGTATAGATACTAGATCATATCCTATCTTCACCATAAATAAAACAGAACCATATAAACACTATTTAAGAGTATAAAACATTTGAAAATATACATATTAAGATCAAGAAGGGTATTATATAGATTTCTGTTGCTTAAAATAGAGGTTTCAAGAAATTAAAATTAGAATGTAGTACCTACAAATTTATATATAATGTAAGTATTAAGATATTCAAGTAAACAGGGGCTAAAATTCACCCTTATAATCTAGAAACATTCATTATTAAACTATAAAAGAAGACAATTGAAGAAAGAAGTTACCTGTGCAAAAGAAATAACATATGGTTAACATAAAGAAACTGTAATATCCATCTTGACTTCAGGAGAGATGTAGGAGAGCAAATCCTCAGCAAGGTATGTTTATGTGATATATATAGACATTTTCTTGATTTTAACAGTACAGTTTTCCTTATTAGATATTGAGAACTTGTTAGATATTATCAAGGACAAAAAGATAGTTATGCATCAAAACTGGAAGAAAGGGGTGTTCAAAAGTAACAGTTATTTGTGACTGAAGATTTTGTTACATTGTTAGCCCTGGTAGAACTGGAATCATTTTTTTGTGTGTTTTTTGTGTTTTTGTTTGTTTTGTTTTTTTCTTCTTCATATCAGTCCATATATTTTTATCCAATGTTCTTTTCAGAAAAGGGAATGACCAATCCATGTCTTCAGTCATAGATTATTATTTTTGACAAATATAGAACTTTTTCTAAATTGTTAAAGATTTTTATTCCATTTGACAGATCATTATTTTTTTTATTTTTGCTGGAAAACTTATCTGTGATTTAAAACCTTCTGTTTTATTTGAGTAGTCGTTGTCAAATATGATTGAATTCTGTTTGTATGTCAAAGGCCATTAGGTCTCTATCAATATATGATAAAATATTTATAACTATGGATCTCAGTGGAGCAGAAGGTAAAGTAGGAATAGGTTTACCTATGGCTGTGTGGGCTCTTTCAATACCATAGGAATGACCCTCCTGTAGATTTAATATTCCTGGGATCCAAGTATTTAAGAACAAAATTATATTTTCACCTTCAGTTTTTTCTGGAAGACCAAAATCCTTGTGTTACATCTCCTTTCTTTATTTTCTAGGTCATCTATTTTGTTTAGAAGCCATGCATTTTGTTTTAGTACAAATTCCATTTCAGATTCTTCTTCTTTTAGCCTCCCATCTATATAATTCAGGGCATTCTCCATGTCAGATATTTTGGTTTGTTGCTGTTGTAATAGTTCTTTAAATACATCAGTTTGTTTAAGACAGTTCTCTCCTAGATTTTCTAAATTCATATGGAAGCCATCCATTTTCAAGGACAATTCTTGAAGAGTAGAAGTCGCTAGTTGTATACCTTTCTTCAGTTCATCTTAACTCAGTAGTTCAGTCTCTGAGTAAAAGTGACAGGGAGATTTTCATACAATTCCACAAAAAAATATATCTGAATGGTGAAAACTATTCCTGAGTAAGACTGTAGTATTTTGTTAAACAAAATAGTTATTTTCCTGTATTTAAGTCTTTTTCTGCAGAGCTCTAAAAAGTTGCTGTCTTTACATAGACATCTTGGCTCTGCCTTCATGGAAGAAATCTTGCTTGCAAGCAATCAATAACCGTACTGTATAGTCATAATGAAAATCATGATGGTTGGGATTCATGAAAAAAAAAACACTGCTAATGCTAAGTGGGCAATGTGACAATGCTGATAGTCACATAATGTAATTTAGAGACATGATTATGCTGTAGGGAGTAAAAATGTGTGCGATGCACCAATTGGGTTTAATTATATAACTGTGTTTATTTGTTGTATAAGGTGCTTTGTTTTACTTGTAAGGATGTCTGAGGAAGCAATGTTATCATTGTGAAAGTGCTTACAACATCTGTTATTAAAGCTGAGTTTTATGAAGTTCTGAGGATTTTTTATAACTTCCTTGTTTCTGCATGATTGTTATGGCTCTTTGCTGCATTTTCATTTTCAGCATTTTCAACAGAATCATACTATCAATGTTCCTAGATTTGCAATACCTGAAATATGCCATACAAATTTTAGCTATATGGCCTACCTACCCACAGAGATTACATTGGCATTTTATACATTCATGCATTCATTTTTCAATTGAATTTCTTCTGCAGAAAAAGAAAATCAGATTTTAGGCTGCCTTTAACATCTAGCAGGTTCTTTGATGCTATTAAGCATAATTATACATAAAATATGCATCACAATTATTTTCAGTTTCTTGCAATGCTATCCAAATTTTCTATCCCCAAGTCCAGATTTTCCTTTTGTCATATAATTTGTTCATACAGTGCACAGTCTAACATATAGAAAGAAAACAGTCCTTAATGTTCTCTTGTTCTATGTTATCAGCCCTAAAATAAACTGTGAGCCTCTTTCTTAACACTGAAATAATTGTACGAAACATAGATTAATTGAAGGGTACTTTGAGTTAAGTGCATACACACATATGTCCAATTGTTCCTTTCCAAAATGAATTAAGGATCAAATTTGTGATGTATTAAATCCTAATGGCTCAATTGTTTTGTCCCAAATAACATACCTGTCAATGGCCAAATCTTTTATTGAAGGAATCTTTACTGTAGGCTTTCTTTTCACTCTGCTCTGTTTTTCTCTATGTAGCAGCCACCACTGTTGCATATATGCTATTCATGGGCTAATTCTAGGCTCATGACCTTTGGAGGCTAATTTAAACCTATCCAATTATATTAGTTGAGAATCAAACCCTGTACCTTTTATCTGTAAGCTAAAAACCTTAACTTTTATGCCAACCCCAAAGCTCTTATTGTCAGCCTAGATATGTTTTCTTTATAGGCACTTTGTCTTCTATTCCTTGTGATTGTATGTGTGCTAATGTTTGCAGTTCACCTTCACACTACACAATACCTTCCAAACTCCTGGTTTCCCTCCTTCACTTTCCTGGACCATTTCTAGAGCATGGAACCATGGAATAGCAACAATGTTCTCTGGTTCATCTTCACTTAGCTGACATAAAACAGAGTCTTCCAAACCTTCTTCTGCACGTATTGTAAACCACAGGCTCCTCTCTCCTCTCCTCAGCAACTACCTTGACAAAGAACAAATTTGCTGACTCCTTCTCATTCATAATTGCTAGTTAGTATGAATACCACCTCAAGCCTACCCTGGAAAAAGGCTACTGGTTTGGGGACACTATTCCCATTAACAAAGTGCACATAAATACAGATGCATTCATGTACAAATAAAAAAAAGGTTATGTTAATAAGGGCAATGTGTTGTTTTTAGGGTATGAAGCCCTACATACAGCCCAAATGACTTGAGTTCATTTAGTTGTTCAAGTGCTTTAATACAGCTTGCAGGAAGAATGGGCATACCTATACTGGGGGAGGAGTAGGCTGATGAGGACAGATCTCTTGTCATGAGCTGAAGGAGACCAGGATATGAAGCAATCATCAAGCTGGACATGTGCATGAGCCAAAGAGGTGTGGCTGTCCTACGGCCAGGGATAGACACACCTCACTGCCAATGTCAGCACACTGAAGGGGTTAGGGTTTAGGAAAATATACAGCAAGCTACTGTGTGATGATTCCTCATCTGGCCCCTTCCCACTTGGAGATGTGTAATGGAATTAAGTCAAGCAACCTACCCATAGGGAGTTACAGGTCTTGCAGTGAGTAAGAGTGCTCCAAAAGTGAGACCCCTTTCCAGTGTGGGTCAAAACCAAGATGCCACCACAGCATGGAAGCCTCCAGGGGTGGTGGTATAAGAGAGCTAGGCCCAGATAAACCTAAAATCAGTGGTACATGAATAAAGAAAAACATATTCATAAAATTATTCATAGTCTCTGGCACCATTTAATATAAACATCTCCATTTCTTCACATATTTTGAGTTTTTAGTAATGCTATTAAAACCCTTGGTATAGACTGTACACATTTAAAAGAACTAGAGAAGTAAAGTTGAGAGAAAAAAAATAAAATAAATTTATATGTAAATAATCATCGTTAACCAATAAAGATATAAGAGAGAGAGATACACTCCAAACTGTGGCAGTAAATTTTACTTAATATTGAAATATATATTCTCTCTGTTTATTATATTATATTTTACTTCTTCTTCTGTCTCCTATTTATGCACCATGTGGTACATCAGGCAACGAGCCCCTTTCTGCATTCATCATTTCTGTAGCAGTTACGGGTTTTAGAGGCTCAGCTTGCTAGCCAAAGACCCAACCCTCCTCAGAGGGTGCACCACACACATTCACACTCACTCAAACCTATGGACAATTTAGAGTGTCCAGTCCACCTACTACGTGTCTTTGGAATGTGGAAGGAAACAGGAGCACCCAGCAAAAACCCACGCGAATGCAGGGAGGACATGTAAACTGTGCACACAAGCCAGAACAGCTGAGAATTGAACTGGAGAACCTCTTGTTGTGAGACAACAATGCTAACACTACACCACTGTGCCACCCTCTTCTTCTCTATTGTTTTTTATTCCTTTTCCCATCTTTTCATTTTATTGTTTGCTCTGTTCTAAAAGTTATTTATGTAAGATGCTTATTAAACATTAATATTTTTTGCCATTTCCATTCCCCTTTCTTCCGTTTTCAGCCTTCCCCCACTCTTCCTTCTCTCCTTCCTATTATATATACATCCTTATTCAGTTAAGCATTTAAATACATAAACAACTTTGTTATCACTATCTATTGTCATTAGATAGTTATATTATAGGTAAGCAAGTTTACAGGAAAGTGACAATGCTTGTTAGTATACAGAATAACACTATGATACCATTATACCTGCAAATTTATTTTGTAAGATCAGGACTCTAAAAATGATTCTGTAACATTTATTTTCAGAAAACCAAAAAATAAAGTGCAAAATGTTGTGCTATGCATTCTGTTTGCATTCATTCTGCTAATTTGCTTAAATTTGTAATTTTGCTTAGCTGCTTATTGTTCCTTTTATACGTGTATTATACTTTGAGCTTTTCTCCACAGGCCTGCACTGAACTGCCTAGACAGACAATCCTGTTAAACAAATTTGTTTGTGTCTTTCGGCTTTTCCCGGTTAGGGGTCGCCACAGTGGAACTCCGGTCCGCTAATAATTGGTAGTTGATTTTTACGTGCCGAGTTACCAGACCTGATGCACAACCTTCAATGAAGGTACGCCCATTCACGCATGTCTCTACACAGAAGACGCTGTAGCTGAGAATCGAACCGGACAGCGTCTTACTGTGAGGTGACAAAATCCTGTTAAACAAATGCTAATACATTAATTCTCTAAGTACATATCATATATTAGACTCCTAGCTTGTACCACACTTTAGACATTTCATCTCTTGAACAACACATCCCACTAATTACTCAGTCCCAGCTGTTCTATCTAATTTTGCCCAACCACAACCAGACTTTTCACCTAAACTACCTCATCTCTCACTCTTTTCTCCCTCCAACTTTACTTCAGCCTTAGAACTGTTCTACTCCATTCATCCTCCTCCTCCTATACAAACTATCACTTCTCTGCTCTCATCTTACTCCTGCGTCCACCTGCCTAACTAGCTAGCTAATTCTAGCTCCCACCTTACCTGCCTTTTTGTGGTTACTTCTCTTCAGTTGTAGATGACATTACTCATCACAGTCACCCTCTGTTCCACCCAGGCACTCCTTCTACAAATTAACTATTGATTAAAGGGACCTCAAAGCAGAAAAACTATACTTTAAATTATGCCCTTCCTTGTGTGTACAGTAAACTCTCAGTTAACCAGCACACACGGGGATTGGTCGATGCCAGATAACTGTATTTTTTGGTTGCTTCAGAGTTACTATTAAAAATAGGCCTGACTAATACTGTACCTTATACTATTTGTTTGGTTTGACTTGTTCTTAGGTTGGGGAGAAAGGGAATTTATTCCTATCTTCCTTTTTAAAACTCTAGAACTCTAAAAGCGTAAGGTATGTTTCTAAGCGGGGGGGCAGAAAGTGCAACACATGAAAATTGTACTGTATTACTTCAATTTTTTTTTCTGGTTGCTTGATTTCCAGTAAACTGAGAATTTACTGCATACATTCCACTAGTCAGTTCTGAAAATTTGGTTTCTCTGCCACCTCCAAAAGGTCAACATATCCAGAGTTCATTGATCTCTTATAGTCCAGAATAATTTATCATCTTTTCTAGTCTGGTTCTTATCACACCTGTGTAAACAAATATAGAAAGAAATGTTGGTACAAAGTGTAATGCCCCCTGTCAAGTGGAATCTATCACATCCCCTCCTATTCCAAATCTATCATCCTTTCCCCAACTTCTTCCATCTGCATGCACCAAGAACTTACCCTTCTGTGTCCTATACCACTTTTAAATGTATTCTCCTCTCCATAACCTCCAAACTCCTTCAGTATATCTAATGAAACAGCCTCACTTTTACCTTGCATACTGTTCAAGTTGTGTCATACAACAATTTAAACAGTCCAATTAATGGTTGTTACAAAACTGTCCATTTGTCACAGTCTGTCCTACAATGACGAGGCAAGAGAACTGCACACATTAACCCATTTACACAGTTCAAAATAAAGCTCAAATACATTTCAAAATTAAGTCTGGAACAAGACCTCTGGATGCTAAATAGGGTCAAAGTATTTTTCCTACTAATTTTGCAGTTTAACTTAATCAGTAACAGTCCAATATACAACCATCAGCTGCACAGTAGGGTCAATGTGTTTTAATTTAATAAGAAACATATTGACTTTCCTACTGCTGTTCTTTCTCTCTTCTAACACTTCACATTTTCTTGTAACACTACCCTTGAACATTTAAACTGTCAGGATCCTTTACAAAAGGACTTCATTCCCCACAGTGACTCTCCATATTGTTTCCTTTAGAACTGCCCGCACAGAAGAAATAGAAAACAAAAACTTATCTTGTTCATAGGATCATAGGAGGTTACTACGCTTAGGGCTCTTTAAGCCTAGCCAAGTTTTACCCTTATTTCCACAATCAGCATCTATTGCCCCTGTCCAAGAGGGACACAGTTGGAACCCCTGGCGTGAATTTATGGTTACCCATCCAATCGTCCAGATTGTGTTTGAAGAGGGCCAATGAGGTTCTCTGCTTGACATGAAGTGGGAGTCTGTTCCAAAGGTGTAGAAACCTCTGTGAGATAAATCTGTCTCTCCAGCAGGTTATATTAATGTCACATACCAGGTTAAGGCCTTTAGAGTGAGTAACCTGTGTACCATTTGACTTAGGGATCTGCGCATTTCCAATAAAGCAGGGTCAAAGATTGCCTTATATGCAAGGCAGAGATCACCTCTGAGTAGTCTGTATGAAACAGAATAAAGTGTCAGTGATTTCAAATGATCCTCATAGAACAAATGCTGAAGACCATGAATTTTCCTTGTGAGGAACCTTTGTGGTCTCTCCAATTGTTGCAGTTACTTGGAAAGGCACATACCAAAAGGGGCATTGTATTTGGTTATTGGCATGATAAGGGAATAGTACAGGGAGGTTATAACTTCTTTTTTCTAGAGGCAATGCCATTACTTATGAGATGATCAACATACCTCACAACTTCTTAGAGCAAGAAATCTGTAAAGGTATAAATAAAGGGCACAAAGGCCCAAAAATAGGGACAATTTTTAAATATTGCTCTTACAAACTTAGAAAGTTGATATAATAACACATTTTGCATTATAATGAATTTTCTGAAGGTATAAAGTCTGAAACTCAAATCTTTGTCATTATTTTCTAAGTCTTCAGTCTTTAATGATTTGCCACTAATTTGTCAGAAAACCACATTTTTTTTAAGTAGACCAAAAATATGAGGCAAATATCTGGACATTCTGCAAAAATGTATACAGTTGAGAGGTATGATGAGTAATATAGAATGCCCTTCTTACCACTGTGGAAACATGGTGGCCAAAGGTAAGGTTGCTGTCAATGAGTGTGCCCAGGTCTCACACCACTGAGTGTGTACTTGTGGTGTTGTTATTGATGTGGTAGTTTGCTCTTACTGAAATGGATGATAACACATTTTTTGTATCAAGTTTAAGGGCATGACTTTGGCACATCTTATTTGTCTGTGTAAGACCCTCTTGTAGGATGTTGACATCATTTGGAGATTCTATGACAGCTCCCAGTTTGCAGTCATCAGCAAACTTTGTCAGCCACAGCCCTTTAGTTTTAGCTTGTACTTTGGAGAAATAGATTCCAAATAGTAGAGGTCCCAGGACTGATCCCTGTGGAACATCACTGGTTATAGGTCTGCTGTTGGAGGTGGATTCCCCTATTTTGACTACATGGGTTCTATCAGTGAGCCAGTTAGTGACCCATCTAATGGTATAAAGGTTGATACCTAGCTGGGTGAGTTTGTCAATGATGCCTGAGTGGGGATAGTGTCAAAAGCTTTGGCTAAGTCTAGGTAGGTTGAATGCAGAGATTTTCCCTCATCAAGGGCCTTGGTGACTTCTCAGAGAAGTCCACCAGGTTTAACAGGCATGATCTCCCTTTGACAAATCCAGATTGAGTAGAGTCAGGTGTTTGAAGATTACCTGAATCTTTGTTGATAAGATCCATGATGATATGCTCCATGACCTTGCAAATAAGGCTAGTCAGGCTAATAGGTCTATAGTTAGTCGCACCACCTTTGTGCAAGGGGTAATGATGGCCTTTTTCCATTCATCTGGGATGAAGCTGGTGCTTAGACTATGACTGAGAAGAGTACCCAATGATGTTGCTAATTCTTGTTTGAGCCCATGTAGGACACAGCCTGCAATGTTATCAGGTTCCATAGATGCTATGTTTTTGACCTTAGAGAGGGCATTCATGACCTGCTGTTTAGAGATACAAGGTAGAGGACAGGTGGTAGGGATGTCATGGGGTATGTGTGGTGGGGACAGGGGAGTGAAGTTTTCACAGAATCCATCAGCTAACAGGGTAGCAATGTCCACAGGCTCAGTATATGTGGTATCCTTAACTACCAGTTCGACACAAATCTGGGCCTTTTCTTTTAGGTTATGGCTGTAACTAAAGAATGCCTTATGGTTGCCCATAGTTGAAGCTAATTTCAATTTGTAGTTAGCACTGGAGGACTTCACAAGAAGTCATATTTGCTTGTTTAAGCTGAGGAGGGAGTGTTTCCAGTTTAGGCCTCACTCCCTCTTACTCATAGACAGCAATTTCTTCCTATTATTGTAAAGCCTGTTAATGGCAGTTGTCCACCAGGCAGGTTTGTTCTTCCTTGAGGAACCTATTTTGGTCCTATCAGGTACGGCCCAGTCAATGCAGTAATACTGGTGATTGTATATAGCATTTGTGTAGAACTTGGCATAGTTGCCAGTTCCATCTGGGGGTGGGGTGCAGTGAAGGGTCTATATTAAAATAGCGAAACCTCAATTATGCGAATACCTAAACACCGACACATAAATAACGATCCGTGAAAACACCGAATGTCCTGAAGCGCAAAATTTGAAATATCGAATTGTCATAGTTGGCCTTTATCTGGTATACCTCCCTAACATAAGTGACCAATAGTTACGGACCTTAGGGTTAGGGTGCGGGTTAAGGTAAGTGCATACATAGTAATACATGAAACCTTTACTTTAGGGTTAGAAGTAGGGTTATGTTAAGTGTATGTATAATAATATAGTTATGTAGCAGAATGTATATGTAAATTATACTTTTCCCATAGTTGGGTGTTGTTTGTATATAGTTAGATACATTTGTGTGTAGTGAATGTTTAATTAGGATATGGTATGTATGGGTGAAGTGTAGATATCGGGAAGTATGGATTATTTATTTTGTTTGGGTAGGTAGTACGTAGCAGGCAGTGGTGTTGGCCAACTATAGCAATTCGATTTTTCGAATTTCACGCTTCAGGACGTTCGGTGTTTTCACTATTTATGTGTTGGCATTTAGGTATTTGCGTAAGTGAGTTTTCTGTATTTTAATATAGACCCCAGTGAAACTATTTATACCATCCTGTAAGTTGTTATAATCTGCTTTGGAGAAATTTTTTAGTTTATTTGGTGCTGGGTGGAGGTCAGGTGTGATAGTTACTTCAAAAGAGACTGATTTGTGTTCAGATCTCACCAGGGAAGACCTCACAGAGGGTGTGCTACAGTGGTCCCCCATGCTGGTAAGAACCAGATCCAGGATGTTAGCACCCCTTGTGGGGATATCAACCAGCTGGTCCAGGGCATTGGAGTTAATGAAGTCGAGAAACCTTTGGGTGAGTGAGTTTGCACACGAGTAATTTACCCAGTCAATGGATGGGTATTAAAGTCACTCAAAACCATGGTGTTTGGATGTATCTTGATAGACACAAGTAGATCCAAATAGGCAGAGTAGCTGTCCTGATTCATGGAGGGGATCCTGTAGCTGGCAATGACTTGAAGAAGTGTCCTTCCAACAGTATATTGCACCTGAAGTATCTCCAGGGAATCATGCTGTCTAACCAATATGGAGGTGTATTTATCTTTAACAAATATTGATACACTGCTTAGTTTTCAAGCCTTCAGTTTGTGGTCTGAATGTGTAGAAGGAGGTATAGTCCTAAATGGCTGGGGTGCTGTCCACAGCCTTGAATCAGTTCTCCCTGATTGTGCAAATGTCTATGTTTCCAAGGTGGACTGCTTCCAGTGAGTGCAGTTTCATGTTGAGACTCTTAGCATTTAGCAGCATGACCTTGAGGTTGTTTTAGTTGGAGTTTTTATGTCAGAATTTTGTCCTTGAGACACTGTCTAAAAAAGTCAGTATGGGAGTGGCAAGAGCCTTTCCAGTAGCCGAAATCCCAGGGGTGACAGATGAAGACCATCTCTGGCAAAACACTGAGGTCTGTTGATCATGTCATCCCAGGCTAACAGATACTGTATCCCCTTAGAATGACATCAGAAACTAAGCCAGTTATTCAAGTTAATCATTTTATGTTTGTATTGAGGCATCATTCTAGATGAAGGTAAATTCACTAAGTTCATGCTTCATCCCACCAAAATCTCAGTCTGCTCTTACTCTGGGGAATCTATTTTCTTCCATACCCGTTTTCTCCTCAACAGTAGTTGCTGCCTGGTCAGCATCCTTCCAACTTGCAGTCTATCCACCAGTAAATCTTAACCTTCATCTCTTTCTGGCTCTTCTTTCTTTGATCAGGACTTTGATTTTTCCATGCTATTTTCTTCCTTCATGTCCTGTCTTCACCTATTTCAATGTGCCAGTGGAAGTATAACTACCTTCACTTACTATCACTGATTATCTTCTCAGTCCCCTCATGTATTCAGATCTTGCATGTCCTTTTCTGCTTTAGACTGCATTGAACCTCTTCTTTTTCTGTTTTGTACTGCCTTCATCTTCTTCTCTACTCCTGACATACCACCACATTCCACTAGCTCCCCATCCATTTTGTTTGACTTCTCACCAGTGTACTGTTAGCCACAATATTATCTCCTTTTTTCCTTTTGATGACTTTGTTGGAGTCTGTATTAAATGTTACCCCCCCCCGACACCAACTTACACACAAGACCCTGGCAGTTCAAATACCTCCTATAGCTATATACCCTATATACCTATATAGGGTATTCTTGAACTTTGGCTTTGCCACTTCATAAAATGTGATGTAATTCCCACCACCAGTCTCTCCATGTTACAACAGCGTGGTCTGATTATTCCAATGCTGCTCTTGGCTGTCTGAACATGTAGTTAAAATCTGTGTAATGTATCCTTCATCTCTGAAAGTCCCCTACTGCACTTGCATACTCTCTACCCACTATCAAGACTCGGTTACTTTTTTCTTGCATTTGTAACAACTCTTTGGACTCATATTCATGCATACATTTTCGCAATAAAATGCTTAGGCCACTTTCCTAGGGATCACATTTCTCCATCTTATGTATCATATCCATTTTAAATTATATTCATTGTGGGCATCCTGACACACTTCCAGCAATCTCTCTCAAAATGTCACTGCATCACTTCCCAATATCAGCTCTGATAAACCTGCTAATCAGATATCATTCTTATACTCATAGTTTTCCATTTCATTTATCTTTTTTTTTTTAGAAAATTAATTATTCTTATATTTGTGTAGCTCCTGAACACCCTTGTTAACCTGGCCACTGTTCACAATTTGTATTACTTTCTATATCATAAAACTTGAGACCATTCCAAGTGTGGCCTTCTGTGTATCTGCCTATCGTTCTTCCTACAATAAAAGTCTATCTACCACATCTAGTATTTTATTAGACCACCCAACGAGGTTTGTCTTTGAGGTTTCAGAAATAAATATTGCATTTACACGATTTTACTCATCCCAAGCATGAGCATAATCTTCACTATGAGACAACACCAGAACTAAAATGACCATCTTGAAACAGTTCAACATAGCCATGAGCACAAGTATAGTCTAATAAAACCTGTAGCTTGCCGTGATAAGGTTATATATTCTTGGGAGTCATAGAAATGCAAATTGCCTATTGTAGTGACAGGCTGTTCTTCAAATGCACAGCTAAGAAAATTTGAACATGCAAAATTATACTATGTACATGCCTAGAAATTATAACCTGCTAGAAGGAAAGCCTGCAATATATTTTGCAGGGGGTGCAAACACAGAGCTCCCCCACTCAGCCACCCCAAGCAGCAGCAGCACCCCCATGCAGTCATTCCAGTGTCCCATTACTTAGCTATTTCTCCCCAGTTGCCATAAATACTGTTCAAAACTCTTAGTGTGCATAGTGTTTTATGATTTACGTCTACAATAATTACCAATATTTTGATTTAATTTACAATTTTTATTTCAAATTGTATAGCACAAACACTGATAGACATTTGCTAAACAAAGCAATAGTCTTACAATGAGAACAGACTTAGCATTAAAACTTCTCTACCTTTGAAACTACATTCACTGAAACAGCATTGAAACCCACATTCAAAGAAATGCATCTGGCCAGTGGTGGGTTAAGTTTACCTTTGAGCTGTTTTCAAATCATAGGCCCCTTGCATGCATTTTTATGACCATGCAAAAGTGCTTTGATTCACCTTCCTGACGCAATTAATTATAATATATAATAACTTAATTATATCGCTTGTATAATACAGCACTGCTTGTTAGTGTTTTAAATTTATAGCTTTGAACATTTTTCCACTAAGCAATGAAACAAAGCATATGAACCAATAATGACAAACTTCCCAATTCAGAACATTTCAACCATAAAAGGCCACTCAGATTTCTGTCATTACAATCCACCAATATCAGTCCACCAATATCAGAGGCACAGCAAAATAATGGGTATAGTTCCCCATACGAAAGGGGTGGCGTAAGCCACAAAACTATGGGCTAGGCTTGGAAATGCCCTCGGGCAGATAGCCTAGTATGAACCTATGAACCTATGAACCTATATGCATAATCTCTGCAGAAGCAAAAGTCATCTTAGTAATTCCACATTAAGGAAATCTGAAACTAATGTTGAGGTTGTTGCTAGAAAACAACTTTATATTTCAGTGTTTCATCTCCATATTCAGTGCATGCTGACATTAAAGAATAAATTTCCTATGTTACATTAAAAAATGGTAAGCTGGTGTATTGTAATAGGGAATGGGTGGCAAGCTGAAAAACAGGTTCATAATTGCAATGCATTTCATCCAAAGGAGGACATACTCAGGACTGCAGCACCCCACCCCCTTAAAATACAAATCTCCCTGCTGTGGGAGTAGAAACTACAGCCCTCTGCATCAAGATGCAAGTATGCTACCTGCTGTGCTGCTAATACTGCTTTAAAATTCTACACCACAATAGTGATACCATTTGCTAAACAAAACAGTTGCACATTTTAAGCAGACTTAGCATGAGCAGCAGTAAACTTCTCTTCCCTTGAAGCTCACAATTCCTTGAAAATGCACTTGAAAATAAATTCCATCTACTAACTCTAACTAGGGCATTTCACTCTCTCTCTCTCACACACACACACACCTCAACCTCTTAGTGCAAGAAATCTGGACAGAGCCTAAAATAAATAGGGACAGATTATAAATATTACTCTCATGAATTTTAGAAAATTGCTAGAATAACAGGTTCTGTGTTAGTATGCATTTTTCTAAAGGATATGATGTCTAAAACTCAAATGTCTGTCATTATTTAGCAACTTCAGTCCTTTTTAGGAGGAATATGGGGCAAACATTTGGACATTCTGCAAAAACCTGGACAGATGATGGGTATGCTGCCTCCCTCTTATACACACACACACACACACACACACACACATTCAGTCACACACATACAACCCCTGCCTCCTTAGAAAGTGGATAGAACAAAATGTTTGCATTGGTATGTATTTTCTGAAGGATATGAAGTCTAAAGTTCAAATGTCTGCCATTATTTTCCGACTTCAGTCCTCAATAATTTGCCAGAAAAAAACACAATTTTATGAGAAACAAAATGAAAATATGAGGCAAAAATCTGGATAATTGTGAGGTATGAACCCCTTCCCTCTTACACACACTCCTACCTCCCTCTTACTTACACACACACACACACACACACACACACACACACACACACACACACACACACACACACACACACACACACACACACACCTACCTTTACCTACCTACTTCTTACATACATGCATGCACACCCCTATCTACCTGCTTCTTATATCCACACACCCCTACCTACCTATTTCTTACACACACACACACACACACACACACACACACACACACACACACACACACACACACACACACACATGCACACACACACATGCACACACCTGTTAAACACTTAAACACACACACACACAAACACACACCTGCCTCTCACTTGTACATTCAGCCACAGTCCAAACGTCTTCTGGAATTCAAATTCCATATGGGTGCAGAAGATGAAGACGTAAACCATCGGTCGCAAAGATGCACAAGACGAAAACAGGTCAGAAACTCCTGATGCGTCTGTGTGCCTGGATGCAAAGGGTGTTCTTAAAGAAGAACGCCCTTAAAAAAAACAACATATATATATATATATATATATATATATATACAAAAAAAATAGGGTCGAGCACAAATAAAGTCATCCAGTATAAAAATATTACTGGCTTAAAATAAAAAACAAGCCAAACGATGTTGCAAAACATTTATATAGCCATAAATATGGCAATCTTCACTCTTCACTGTACACAATAATATGCAAGCAGTTGCATAAACACAAACCGGTTTTGCTCCCTGGCGTCCTGAGTGTAGTATAATCACACAAAGAATCCCCCAAAGATATAGTCATGGTCTTAAAGCTGTAAACACTCATAAAGTCTTACAAATACCAAACATTTATATAACAACCAGCAAAAATGTTACATTCATATTGTATTGCATATCAAATATGTTGGCAGTGTTTATTAACAGGATTCAGGGCGTGTAGCTCGCAAGACATTTCCCTGCGAGCTACATCGCCGAAACCAAACGGCTGCATCAGCACTTTGCCGTAGTGCAAAGTGGCTGAAATGCATAGCCGCTGCAACTATAATCTATGGACGGGCAGCTGCAGCCGTATGGGATGTGTAACGCATTCCTTCTTCTCATGCAAGGAATGCATTTATTTAATTATTTATTTATTTTGTTGTCACACATCCCGTACGGCTGCAGCTGCCCGTCCATAGATTATAGTTGCAGCGTTTACATTGAGATGTTTCTTATTTTAGTCTTCACTTTGCAGGGATTTAGTCCTGAAAAGAAACCATTGCCATCTCAGAGACATCAGAAATATTAATGCTGTTTATTAAAATTACTGTAATAAGAAGATGTGGTGTTTTGCTGTAAAATTAGCAGGCAGGCTTTATTAATATGATGCATATTGGTTCTGAAATGCTTGGTCATCTTTGATAGTCATACTGGCAGCTTTAAATACTACTGTTTCAAATTCTGAAAGTCTTATGAATCACAGCAAACTCTCTAGCCTATCTGAGTCTCACCTTTGGGCAAAGTACCAAATAATAAAGAAAGATTAATTATTAGTAACAGACTATATGTAGTTAGCTGAACTATGTGACATTCTAACAGAAGATAGCAGTGCAGCATGATGATGTCTGTGCATTTATTGTTAAAATTAGTAAACTATATAGAATTAAGGCTAATTTTGATGTACTGTGCATCCTGTAAGCCTAGGTTTGATTCTCACATCATCCACTTGCATATTGTGTGTAAGACTCCAAGTGAGTCACTTTATACTGACCACACCTGCAAGGAGACATTTTTCCCATGTCATTATGATTTTTAATGAGTTACTTTCTTGAATTAAATCACACTTCTACATTGTCAACAGTTCATTGGTGGCAAATGCAATAGCCAACCCAAAAGACATTATACTCTGTCATGTTTTTCTAACACTTTGATGTACAGGAAATGCCTCTAATCTACAGATCTTGTTTGTGCACCTCAACCTTTCTAAACAGGTGATTTTAATTTTCACAGTGATATTCCTATAAGATCTTAATCGGTTATATCATTAAAGTTAAAATTTTAGGGATTGTTACTACATGTTATATACTCTTCATTTTGCATTTAGTTCTGTACCATTCCGATTTTTGTTTTTACTTAACTCAGTTCAGAATGCATGGATCTACATCTTGATGCATCAGATTATGTTAAGATATAAGTATAATGCAGTTTATTTAAATACATCCCCAGCTTTCCTGGCTAACAAAATGTATTGCACATGAAGTGACGTTAATCCCTAAAATAGTTTGTGTGCAAAATAAGACATGATGAAAAAAACATGTATCCCATTGCAGTGCTGCAGATTTGTGTTAAAAGTTTAATAGGTCAATTACATTTATATACCAGGAAAACTGTCTCTTACTTTTGAGGGCAAGAGCTAACATTTTATGAAGTACTCTTACAGGCAGCTTTACTCAGAGAACTCTTTCAGTACTGTCATGCGTACATAACACACCACACGTTGCAGTTATCTGTAATAAAGATTTAAACATTAAGTCCTGCTGCAGGCTGACATTTCCCACAGTGCAATTCTGAGGAGACATGCAGTGTCTGAAGGCAGGCCTACCCCTAGGCCATTGCCTGATTTAACAGGGAAGGGATAGTTTGAGCTCACAATTGAAATCACAGCTAACAGAAAGTAGATTAGTGGGCATAAACAGCCCAGTTTTCCAAGATCAGTGTGCTTGCATTAATTCCATGGATCAGTGCTTCCATTATAACATCAGAGAGTTATATTTCTATCCCAGCCTGTCACAGACCTCCACCCACCTCCACAGGATTTATAACAATGATGTATGACAGGTGGACTTAGCTTTTTCTGACAATTTCATGGTAGTTTTAAAGTATTTCAGTACATATCAGACTTTCCATATGATAGACTAATTTATAATTTTAACTACTGAAAGTGTATTCTTTTTTCTCAAGCAAATTTCTGAGAAATTAAACATATTTTGTTCCGGGTGCAGACTACTAATCTTTTATAAGCTTGTAAATAAATATGAAGGCTTTTTATGCTTCATGTCCTCTGTGTTGTTAAATTAGCATAACATGAAAGAAACATTTTTGAGTGGTTGGACCTAGTTGTAGTCATGTCATCACCAGTTACTTAATTTATATATGTTAATACATTTTGGGTGGGTTACCTGAGGCAATAGTCAAAAAGAGGTGGTTTTCAAGAGATTGTTTACTGGTCTATTCAATACACAAGATTATACATTGCAATGACAGCAGGGTTACAGTCTGGATAGGAAAGTGTAGGGAATGAGTATTACTGAATGTGCTGTAAGCTGGGACATATGAAGGCAGGTATAAAAAATAACATACCACACTGCACTTTAGGGAAGGCCAGTGACAGCAATGATTATTACACTATTCATGTCAAAGATAAAAGTGAAGAGTTTATGAAAAAAAACTTGCAATGATTATTTCTTAACTGGAATAACATTGACTTGTTTGGCTTGTGGTTCAGAGAGATAACAGTCCTGAGAGTGATATAGGTGACCAAGGTTTGATTAGCAGCTCTGACATAGAAGGACACTGACAGGGAAGAGGGAATATGAAGGGGTATGGCCAGCTAGCCTCATCTGATGAGGAGAGAATTGTGCACACTTAAGGACACATTGGCAGAATTAACTCCCTGGTGTAGACTGGAGAGATCACTGGTTGTGTCTTGAAATATCTGTTGCAGAACTGTGTCCCCTGCTGTTAGCCTATTGCACACTCCTGTGATGTCTTGATGGGGGTGTGCTGGTAGGGGCATGGAGATAAACAAGAAAACACTTGAATCACACCAATGGCTGTTTGAATGATGACTCCCTTCTGGTTGACCTTTTCCCCAGTAATGGGGAAGAAATGGACTGATTGGCCAGGAGGACACTGATGACTGGCAGACAGCAGGGACAAAAACAAAAATTAGTAACATTTGCGCAAAGGAGGAAGGATTTTAAAAAAAAGTAAAAGGAAATAAGATGATATGATAAATAAAATTGTATGTTGACCAGACATCACATATGGTAAATATGATTCTGAAGAAGTTTGCCATTAGTAGCAGATGAAAAGCGCTTAAATTAAACTCATTTTTGGATTATTCCGTTGTGGCACTGAATTTATTGCATTGACTGCTGTCTGGGTCGATCTAAGCACAGTATTGACGTGTTGGAGCATTTGTGGAGTATCCAGAGGCTTGCTTTATCTGTTTTTTCACAGTTGGTGTTTTAAATTTCTATGGTATCACATATGGTAAAGGCAGTGATAAGAAGTACCCAAAACATTAATGGTATTGCAGAAATGAGCAAAACGTCCAGTGAGAGATTGGCAACTAGTATGCAAACTGGTAGAATGAGGGATCACAACATGCTTGGAAAATTTCAAGGGATGCCTTTCAAACAAGTGCAATTTTTTTACTGGAAGGCTGAGAACAGCTGCATGAAAGCAGATGAAGAGAAATGGAATAGGACAGGAGAAAATGAAAAGTGTCCAAAGCATGCAACACTGATGGAAAAGCAGAACCATGGCAAATGTAAGATGAGCAGAGGACAGGAAGGGTCCATTCAGCAGGGGCATAAGAATTCAATGCTGTATTTGTGGTGATAAAAGGAAGACCCAAGGAGCTGGACAGAGGGTGATGTGAGATGGGCCAAGTAGAGGCCAAAGAGATATCAACAAGTAGTGACTGAGAATTATAAAAGCAACTTACTAACCAGTATGGAGAGTAAGAATAAAGAAAGAGATGGAGGCCCAAATTCAGATGATGCTGCAGCTCCATTGTACCTAAAATGCTCAAAGAAACACAATGAAAACATTAAAATCATGAGGACAGTAAATCCTAGAAGGAAGAGTGTTTCTGTGTTAGAGATGATAGGAGAGGTACAGATAGCAAGCTATTCTGGAACCCGATGCCATTCTCCAATCTGGTGTGCCATCCATCTCAACTTTAAATTGAGCCGCAAAAAAAAAAAAAAAAAAAAAAGATTAATTCCTGATCTACGGCTCCTAATTAGAGCAACCAGCCTATTCCATGCTTCCCAATTTATGTCCCAATCTGGCAGGTCCATTCTTTAATACAGTTTGCTACACTTTATGCCACGCATGGAGTACTAAAGCACCTCATTTCAGACTATAAATGCAAAATGTCACAACTGTAGCAAGGAATTTGCCGCACTTTAAAATTAAAGAGCTTTTTTTATGTCTCAAATCAAGCCCTGTTCAGACCGCAAATGCAATATCAGCATTAATAAATGCCAGTAAGGCACTGAAGACCCAAGCACTTGGGATAACTGCCCCCTTCACCCCAACCTAGCTATGCTTCTGGGGAGGACAAATGAGACAGCAGGCCAAAGAATGTTGTGGAAAATGGTACTGCATCACATATTCCTGTCTCTCCAACCATGACACTTAGGAAGATTGGGGTAGAATCACTATGAGGTGGCAGTATGTGGCACCGATTTTGTTTTAAGCAGTGAGTGTACTAATTTTATTCTATAGTATATGGCTGGTGGGTCATGTCAGCTCCTGGTAGTAAGCTTACATGTCAGGGAGAGGTGAGATTTCCTGAGATATTTTGTATCATCGAAGAAATAATGTTGATCTGAGGTCTCCCCTGGCATGTATAGCTGAATAGAAACTTTTCTTGACTTCCTTTTTCTTTGTTTTTGTCAATTATTTTATCCCTGCCAATGCGGTTAAAATAAAAAATAGACATGCAGAGTTGTTGTTTGTCTTTCGGCTTTTCCCGGTAGGGGGTCACCACAGTGGAACTCCAGTCTGCTAATGATTGGCAGTAGATTTTTTTACGAAATGCCAAGGTGCCAGCTCGACACCCAACCTTCAACAAAGGCATGCCCATTTACACACGCATATCTTTCAAACGCTACCCAACTGCGGGGAGGACATGCAGATTCCACACAGAAGGCACTCCCAAGCCAAGCCAAGAATCGAACAGGAGAACCTCTTGCTGTGAGGTAACAACACTACTGCTGTACCTCTGTATAATGGGAGCCTGCCTTATTCTAGTAGTCCATCTGACCACACAAGTGCATCTCTAGTCTTGTCCTGGGTTTCAGCAACTTAAATAAAGGGAAGGAGAAGCTTCCAGTTTCTGGGTCACTCATTCTGAAGGCAGAAAATATTAGCCTGTTTACCATGTTCCCTATGGTTGAAGGGTCTATGCTACAGTGATTTTCTAGTATTCTTTCCTAACAAAGGCTCAGTATATCCTCTTCTTATTTCAAGTTTTCCTGGTTAGGGGTTGCCACAGTGGATCACCTGTCTGCTCATGATTGGCAGTGGAGTTTTTACAGTGCTGAGTTGCCAGCCTGGCACCCAACCTTCCATAGAAGGCACACTCATGCACACACTCATGCGTAGGGCCAGTTTAGAGTGTCCAATCCACCTACAGCATGTCTTTGTGATGTGGGAGGAAACCAGAGCACCCAGAGGAAACCCACACGACCACAGGTAGGACATGCAGACTCCGCACAGAAGGCACCCCAGCCAAGAATTGAACAGGAGAACCTCTTGCTGTGAGGCGGAAACACTAACCACTGCATCACCATGGCCGCCCAACAAAGGCTCAGTATATAACGGTCTCAAACTAAAGCTTTTCTGTTGTCTTTCTTATTCAAGTGGCTATAATTTGTTTTTCTTGAGTGGAAGATACTCTGTGGGAACACTTTAATGTTATGCCATTTTTCTCAGTGTTTGCTTGTTTAAGTGTTTCTGTGATACTTGTGAATCTTTCTCTCTCTTTCTCTCTAAATATACCATAAGCCTGATTTTCTTTCACTTTGTCTTGCAATTCCTGTTTGTATTATACTAACTTACCTTTAATTTATCTATAAACTGGCCAAAAATTCTGTAATTATTAAATAATTACTATATAACTTTTATCTATTCTTAGCCAATGTTTTCATGTTATGTCTAATTTTGTGTAATTATTTAAACTGTACTTGTTTTTTGTATTATTTTTAAAGACGGTAAAATTATTGTTTTTAAAATGTTTTGCAATACTTTGAAGCCTTTATCCCTGGGCCTCCACTGAAAATGGGCTCCTGACCAGTCAGACTTTCCTGCTGGTAAAATGTCAATAAATAAATAAAATAAGTACTGGTAAATTTCTTCATGTTCTGGTGCCTTAAATGTAGTAGAATTCAGTAGTGAGAACATTCTTTTTTCTGCTCCAGGATTTGTGTTTCAGTGCTTTTACAGTCATTGCTATTCCAGTTTTGATCCTACAGTTTTATATTCTGCTTATTATTTACCTGCTTAAAGTTGCATTCTAGTGTCTTGTGTCTTTCTATTTCCCTGTCCTTCCTGCCTGCTGCACTCCCCCACTGAGACATTAAGCAAAAGTTTCTGAAATTCTAAGGGCTTTTGTGTTCCCCTTGTCTTTTGTCTGCCCCCCCCCCCCAATGAAACATTAAGCTAAAGTTTTTGAAAGAGTTCCAATATTTACTTAATTTGACTGAATCCATCTCTAGCTAGCTTGCTACTTCCTTGAATTTTTTCCCAAGATTCCCACCCTTTACCCTTTTCCTGCCATGTATTTTAAGGCTGTGCCACAAACCTCCACCCTTAATGGTTATCTGCTTTCCAAAGTCCCTCTTTCCCCTCTTTCATAGCTATTGTCGACTGTAAAAGCTAAGTAATCTTCCCACCCGATGTTTTCTATAGATCCATGATAGAAAAAATTTTCCCTATAGAATGATCCATAAATCTGTATCCTGTTAGCAGTAAATATAGAGCAAATCCCTTTAGTGCTTACAAGCGTAGAGCAGCTAGTTGGGCAATACCTATAGATTAAGTAGAATTCAATATTGTGTAAACATTAACATTAGTAGAATTTAGTACTGTTTAGCATAATTTACCCCAATAAAGCACCCTTATTAGTCTGCCCTAGCAGAGTACTCTTAATAGCTTTCCAACCCCAATACACTACCCCCTTGTAACTCGGCACTCAAAGAACTGGAAGCATGGATATGCAATTTCTTAACTTCTCTGTTGCCACCATGGTGGATATGGGCATTTTGAGACAATGTAGCAATTCTCTCATACTTATTAACAACCACTGAATCCTTAAAGAAACAGACAGTGTGTGTGAGAGGTGTACTTACACAATAACTCTGAAGGCTAAACTCTCACATGCAAGCACCATACAAACATCACTCTCCTCACATAGCACACAGCACACACATAGACTAATATATGCTGAGGCACATAAAAGCAATCTTCCTAAACAACAAAGATCGCCTAGACTGCTTGTTGTCATAGCTATGCCGAAGCCTAAAGGCACTCAGAAAAAAATAGCACCTAACACCACAAATACAGTAATACTCAATGGAGCTACAAACCCTAAGCCACTAAAGCAAATAAACACACTTCTCAGGACTCTTGTCATAGGGGACTCCATTGTAAAACATACTGATGCCCCTCTAGCCAGGCTGAACAAGGATAAGATAACAATTGCTTAACTGAAGTCAGGATCAGCCAGATCACACATGCACAGAAGTCATTACATCACAGGTACCAGTATAATTCCATTATAGTCCATATAGGTATAAATGGCCGGAGACATGCCTCCCTGGACTGTATGAGGAGAGACATTATGGATCCCTCAGACAGTGTGTCTCAGGCTGGTATGAGCCTATCTATGAGCAGCATATTACCATCACTGAGGATGATGCCACAGTATGAGCAAAAAATTATTGGAATTAGCAATTGGCTGTCTATCTGGTGTCACTCAAAGGGTATCCAATATTTGTCAGCTTGGGAGGACATAGTTAATAAACCATGTTGCTTTGTCAAAGAAGTTCTGCAGCTGTCCTCTTTAGGATTTCAGATACTGGCTAAAACATTATCCAACCCCACAGTGCCTTTTTTTAGGCAATGCCAAATTGACAAACCTTCTGACATAGCAAAAGCAACTCAACTGAACCTTAGTGTGTTACTGTTCAATCCAAGGAGCCTAAATAAAAAAAAATACCCTCTGTCTCATATTGCCTACTTAGAGGTGATCTCTGCATGACTTACAAAGCCATGTCTGACCCAGCTCTGTTAGAAATGCTACATCTAAAGAAACCCCAATCCCTCCGCACCACACGCTCCAGAGACTTCAACCTCATTACCACAATTAACAGAACATTCTGGAGGGACAGGTTCATAACCCAGAGACTGCCCATGCTATGGAACAGACTTCCCATACATGTCAAGCAGAGCACCTCACTGACCCTCTTCAAGAGAAATCTTAATGAGTAGATGCGAAACAGAAAATTCACCTTGGGGATAACACCAATGGCTCTACTCAACAGAGGCACTGGGAACTAAGGTTAGGTGGCACTATGCCAGGGTAATCCTATGGCTAGGCTTGTAAAGGCCCCAGGGCCATTAACCTAGTACACACCCATGAACCTATGAACCTGTGAACCTACACACTCTCCAAGCCCTCTAAATACTCAAGAATATAGACATCTGTGCAGTTACCGAGAAAGGGTATACATGCCAGAGGGTATTTGGAAGTGCAAGGTTTCAGTTCCTT
Source organism: Protopterus annectens (assembly GCF_019279795.1). Classification (NCBI taxonomy): domain Eukaryota; kingdom Metazoa; phylum Chordata; order Ceratodontiformes; family Protopteridae; genus Protopterus; species Protopterus annectens. The sequence goes on from NC_056730.1 coordinate 813,811,347, forward strand.
TCACATTTTTATACCAGTAGCTGTACAGACAAGAACTAAACATGGAGATGTCTTGATGTACATCAATAACAGGATGATGTACTAGAGTTCCTCCCCAAGAGATCACCACAGACAAAAGCCCATACTATATTCTATCCAGCTATAGGTCACCCTCCATGTCCCAAGAAGTCGACAATGCATACTTGTACCTACTGGAGACAGTTACTATCCAGCCTAACACCCTACTCCTGGGAGACTTTCATTACCCCTCTATAGACAGAGAATCATACACACCCTCAAGTCTACAGACACAGAGATTCCTGGACTTCATAAATACAAAAACCCTTGACCAAATAGTAAATACTCCCACCAGAATCTCCAAAATGCTGAACCTCATACTCACAAATATGGGAGAATGCTGACCCCATCCAATGTCTCATCCTCCCTGGTAATGTCATAGAATAAAACTGTTTCTTTCAAAATGAAAACCAGCTACATAACCCCAGTAAAACCAGTAACAGGAACTATTCCAAGGCAAATGTCTTTTATTATGTAATGGCTTGTCAAAATTCACTGCCCCTTCAAACCCCAAGAACAGAGCAGCCTACACTGAATTACTCAGCAGAAACTCTATATAACCATGTCAATGCCTGCATGGAGGCTGCTGTGCCTACCAGAAGTAAAACCAGAACTACCCCCAGAAACAAACTGCCCTGTTGCCATCCCAAATTAAAAAAGATATACAACAAAAGGAAAAAAATATGCCAAAAGTCAGAAAGGTAATTATAATAAATATAAAACTACATAGGCAACTAAGAAGGATAATTAGGTCAAATAATGCCAATTGTAAGGTTAAGATAGCCTTACAGGTGAAAGATAACCATAAAGCCTTCTTCAGTTCTGTCAGAAATCTCAAGGGCAGAGCACAGCAATGTGCTGAATTGGTGGTTAATGGTACCACATTCACTGATCCTGGCCATATAGCGAACCAGTTAGTGGGCAAATTAAGTCCCAACTTTATACCCTCTCACCCCAAACCATCCCACAGGAAATATCCTCAAACATAATCCCTCCAACTATAACTAGAAAGCATGTACTGGCTGCACTTGCTAAAGCCAAGAACACTGTCTAAATGGACCCTGATAATGGACTTATCAAGACCCTTGGAGTCACAAGTTAGTTATAGTCTTAAGACAGTCTTTGTGCCACAAGAATGGAGGACTACAATGGTCATCCCCTTTCATAAGGAAGGATCTGAACAGATCATGGAAACTATAGACCCATTAGTCTGACTAGTCTTATTTGCAAAGCCATGAAAATTATCAGCAAGGACATAGGAGACTGCCAGATGCTGGATCCATCCCAGTTTGGTTTTAGTTAAAGGAAGGTCATGCTTATTGAACCTGGTGAACTGCTTTGAAAAGGTCAGTAAGGCAATGAATGAGGGGAAAGTGGAACATATTGTCTACTGAGATCTGGGTAAAGCATTTGATACAATACCCCACTCAACAAGCATACAAAACTATGCATAAACCTCTTTATAACATGCTGAATAGCTATCTGGCTCATGGGTCAAAGAGGTTAGGATCATGAGACCACCTTCACAAAGAGCCAGTCACCAGTAGACTTCCTTAGGACTCTGTGCAAGGTCAGATCCTCTTTTGCATCTTCTTCTCAGGGAACAAACCTAATGTTAAAGTCCTCTGGCTAACCAAGTTTGCAAATGATTGTAAACTGGGAGCGGTCGTTGAATCATCCTAAGATGATACCTTCAGGAAGGTCTAAAATAGACAAACAATTGGTGCCAAAGACTTGGCTTTAAACTCAGTGCCACGAAATGCATTATAGTACCTTTTTGAAAGTAAGCCACCCTGTGTAACTATGTCATCAATAAAACACCCCTAAAAGTTGATTCACTAATCAGGGATCTGGTAACTCATGTAGATAATAACCTAGCTTTCAACCTACATGTATTCAAGGTAAGAAAATCCTTGTGTGTTGCTCAGGTTATAAGTAAGGGCATGGCATCTAGGTCCAGAAAGGTCATCTTGGTCATCACCAGACCCATCAGATGAGTATAATTCCCCCTTCAGTAACTACCTTACAAGACACATGCAGCAACTAGAATGCCCACTAAGGCTCTTTACAAAAGGAATACAGGGAGTAAACACAATGTCCTATAATGATCACCTTGAAACACTGTCTCCTTACTCTGTATCGTATAGACTATTGAGAGATGAGCTTTACCTGGTGTACAAGGCATCCTTGTTTCTTGCTTTGATGATCCATTTGCACATTTACAAAAAGAATCAGAACTACTAGATCAAAATACCTACATTTTGCTAGCAACATAAATACGGCATATGCGTTTCTCTGAGAATTCCCATTCTCCAGAACAGGTCCCCATCTAAGTGATGCAGAGTTCCTCCCTAATCCCCTAAGCACAACTTGGACCAATGGATGGGTAATTGTAAATGTACCCCTGGTCTGGCTTCCATGACTATGATGGACAGAGAAGACCCCATATATAAACCAAATTTGTGGGTCACATTTGGGTTTCATGGACAGGCTTATAAGGACCCTAGTGGTCATTAGCTTAGTATACACCCATGAACCAAAGAACAACCCATGTTTTTAGCAAAGGGTCTGAATTTTTGAAATTCCTCTGGAAAGTCAGAAATCTGTTGATGCTGAGTTAGGTTATAAATAACTTGCTGCAGTGATAGTTGAATTGAATTTTGAAACTTTTAAGTGTGAGCAAAATGAAGAAGAAAAAATCATTCACTTATGTCTCCAACATTTTAACTTTTCAAACAGAAGTGACAGAGAGGTGATTTACGGTGGCTAAGACCTGTGTAATGGGGAGGGTAGAAGTTATACAAAGTCCTAGTACACACAAACTTTGCTGTTTGGTGAAATTCATGAGTGAACACTTTGAATGATAACCTAGAACTTTAGCAAAAGAAACAGATGTGTTGGGCTTAGCTGGGTATTTCTCTGGTAGATTTACTTCATCCTACTCCTTTCTTATTTCAAATCCTTAAGGAAAATTGTGTTCAATGATCCTAATGTAATGCTGACAAATTTTATTAGTCTGGAAAACTATTATTTGATGTCATATCTGAGGAATCTGAAGGATTTATGTCTTCTTTTAAGAATATTTTTGATCTGTCAGTTAAGAGTATTTTCTGAATTTTCTTACTCCTACAATAAAGATATGAAAAATTGTTAAAACTGTTGCAAGGAGGATGTACTCTCTGTGCTTTAACTGTTATCCTGTGGTATATGACATTGAATCCAACTGATATTATTTATCAGGTGATTGTCATGTTAAGGGTTCTGCCCTTGGAAGATGAGAATGTTAAAGTTATGGATGTGTTAGGGACCACATCTAAGATGTTTCCACATATTTACAGAATCACATATTATTCTTCACCTTTTTAAGGCTGTTTTATGTAGGGCTTTGTTTATGAGACAGGCAGTTAAAATGATCACAAAGACTGGGGGTTTTCATCTGCTTCAACAAAAGGATCATGTGTGGGAATGCAATCCATACCCTGTTTTAATTTTAGTGAAAGAAATTGAAAAAAGAAACAGTCATCACCAGGTAGGATGCACATGACCTTTAGGTCATGCGTATATATATTTGAACTTTAAAGATGCCTGTTGTAAGGATCTGAAGAAGCGTGTCTTGGTACACGTGAAAGCGCTTATCTGTTCACATTAAATACTTTTATCCATTTATTGTGGTGGTCGACTTCCAGTTTGTTTCTGCAATTTCACTTTATTTGTTTCTGGAGAAGACCTTTGGGCAGCAGCGACTGTGTGTTTCAGATTTATTTTCCTTGCTTTGAGTTGCTGAAGCCACACGATGGATAATTCTTCGATAGAACTTGATTTTGCACCAGAGAAAACGGACTACAGGAGGAAATGGGAAACTGTGTTGGATACACGAGATAATCCTTTCCTTGCCATGGAACTTTTTGTTACAGATTCAAATGTTAATGTCATTAATACTGACAACCTACATGAGTTCAATGTGAGTATGAAGGAGTTAGAGAACATGTTATATAAACTACAAAGGTTTACTTGGCAAAGAAGACACTTAGAAGCATGTTTGCATTTTAAAATAGTGCCGAGAGGGATGAGAGTTCTCTGCATGCCCACCTATGGCGACAGCCATCCGGATCTATTGAAGAGGTGGCAGCAGTTGAACTTAGAACTCAGCTATAATTATATCAGATTATTGCTGGAATATTTCTCTCCCCTAGAGAAAGAACTGAGTACTAAAGCAGAAGTCCTATACAACACTCTATATGACAAATTTAAAGGGGCGATGTACACACAACGTATAGAATCTCTGCTAAATCAAACCTGTGCGTATGGTGAGAGGCTACAACAAATTAAAATGCGGAAACTCCAAAGGGACTACCTTGATTTTACAAATAGTCAAGTCTTCGTATGGCCAAGAGTTAGGAACAACAGAGAGACTGAGTTTGTAACGAACAATACTGCTGATGTTTCCAATAATGAAGCGTTTGCTCCTATGACCAACTTGAATGACAGCACTGCTTTAAAAGATTTGCCTGCGGCTTTGGGGGTGATGACGTCATCAGTGAGAGCGGCCGTCACTCCCACAGTGGATTCTGAATGCACACCACCGCCTAATCAGCTAGCTTTACCACGCTCCGCTTCAAACATCACAGGAGCTAAACCGAAGATAGCACAGACCCACATCGAACGTTTTTTACCCCTTCCTGTACAGAACGCACATGGAGCGAGGGGGAGGTCCGACAGCAGAGACAGATTCAAGAGGAAGCTGTCGGAGAACAACAGAGCCGAGAGGTCGAGGAGGAATGGAGCAACTTAGTGGTTAATTTATCAAGGTACATTTTAACTCCTATGGACAGTGAGCTTTTGAATAGAGGTTTGAATTACATTCCTGCTCAGATCAGCAACATTTCTGAGATTTTGAAAGACTTGAGACTGTTCCTACGTAATGTTTCTTTGAAACTACTTTTTAACAGTAAGAAGGCTTCAGATGGAGCCACTGATAATACCACTGAACCTTGCTTTAAGAAAAAGAGTACTTTTACGCCTGCCTTAACTCCTGTAGCTGAATGTTTTTTAAGGATTTGTGAAGATGATTTATACAAATACTATTATGATTTTAAACATAGTGCATTGTTTTCCAATACATATACCACTGAATGGGATAGGATTTATTCCTTGAAACGGAACAGTGATTTGGTAATAAAATCAGCAGATAAGGGGGGAGCTATTGTTTTATTAGACAATGAAGTGTATCTAGATGCTATGCTCACCTTACTAAAGGAGACCACAACGTACAAACCTATTAGTCATTCAGAACTTACTAGAATTATTTATGTAGTACACCAAGAGCTTTATGAATATTTAATGTGTAGACAAATAGATTATGATTTATACCAGTACTTTTCATTGAGAAACCTCGGACACCATACATCAAAGGCTTGCGAAAATACATAAAGGCATATATCCACCACCTATGAGGCCCATAGTAGTGGGACAAGGCTGGGTCACTGAGACATTATCTGTCTTTATAGAGAAAAACTGAGACCATTAGTTAGTGAGACCACATCTATTTTAAAAGATACCTATGAGTTGCTAGAATGTATAACTGACTATCACCACACAAATATGGAGGGACTACTGTTTGTGACCTTGGATGTAAAGAATTTATTTACTGCCATACCCAATAATTTTGGCTTAGAAGCTCTGAGGGACATCATAAATAAAAGTGAGAAGTTCAACTCTAGTGAAGAGGGGTTGTTATGTGCTATTATGGAACTTGTTTTAACCAATAATGTTTTCAAATTTAGAGACCAACTGTATTTACAACAGTGGGGGGTAGCCACGGCGACCCCCTGCGCCAATACTTACGCAAATTTAGTTATGCTGTATTGGGAGCAGAAACATTTGTTTACACATGACAGTTTCAAGAAAATTAGCCTATATAAACGCTTTGTGGATGATGTTCTGTTATTTTGGCATGGGAGCACATCTGAGCTTCTAGTCTTTATAGAACAGTTAGAATCTACTACTGACTTTCTGAGTTTTACGATATGTCATGACCCACAGAGCATAGATTTTTTAGATGTGAGGTTATATAAGAACATGAATCATAAGATTGAGACAACTATTTTAGAAAGGAATGTTGGAGAAACACCTTACTCCAGTACAGCAGTATGCACCCCAGATATGTGTTCGACAGCATAATGAAAAGCCAATTTATCAGGACAAAGAGGTTATGTCACAATAGTGTTGAACTTAATAAACAGAGTAATTTTTAGAGCAATGTTTTCTGGATAGAGGCTATGACAAAGAAAAGGTTAGGAAGGTTAAGAATCAGGTTCTATGCAATGAACAGACTACTTTTATTGGCAATCATACAAGAATGTCTGGTTTTCGGGCAAGAAGCCCTTTGATAGTTCCAGAGCTAGAATCAACCTTAGATACACTAGTGACATTCATCACATTAAAGAGATCATTCTTAGCAATTGGCATGTACTCTTGACTGATCAACAGCTTGCAACAATAGTGGGTTCCACACCATCATATACATTTCAGAACAGTAAAAATCTCAGCAGGCTCCTATGCATAGAATCGAACAAGTTCAACGAGAACACGAGTATCAACAAGAATGTGAAGTCTGGAACTTTTCCTTGCAATAAGTGTAGTGCATGTACTTTGATTACTACAGTTCAGGAGTTTGAACATCCAGTGCTGAATTATAGGTTTGAACCCCATCATAATGGCACATGTGCAAGCAAGAATCTCATATATCTAGCTACGTGCCAGAGTTGTACAGCGTTCTATGTAGGAATGACTACTAGGACATTGAGGGAGAGGATACTGGAACATGCTTTAGACATTAGGAAATGTGACACCAAAAGTGCTTTGGCCAAACATATTGTCAACAATCTAACACATTCATTTGTATTTAGAATCCTACAGACAGTTTTACCCAATTCTAGAGATGGAGACAATTTCAATGATTTAGAGTTAGTGGAACTCTCTTGGATTTTTAAACTTAAAGCACATTATGAGCCAGGTCTCAATCAATATGTCAGTGTAAGGGCTCCCTTAAAAGGACGTAGTGCAAAATAATTTTCTTAACCATGCCTGATTTTATGGTTGTGTATACAGATATATTCATTATATTGTATTTGATTACACCTTTTCATTACATTATATTACATATTTTATCATACAGACTTGGTTCAGCAGTCCTCCTGATATACATACAATGTTACCACAAGAGAGGTTAATTTGTTCTGCATATCGTGTTCATGATGTTTTTAGCCTGGCACATTTTGTCAGATTGTCATTCTTTACACACACACTTAGAAAGTATATGGCGATGTATTTTATAGATACTAAGTATCATTTTATGGTTCTCATTTTAACGTTTGAATGTTTTAATCTTTTGAAACTTGCCTTTGTCCCTGAGATTTGTTCATTACATGAAATCTATTCATCTCCAGATACTTGATCACATTCAGTTTTATTCACGTTCACTGTTGTTCATTTGTCACAGTTGCTCATCATTAAACAAGCCATATATATGACTTTATCAATATGTATACATTTTACACATATATATTTTTATGTTTGGATATTTCATATTGTTATATTTATATTCTTGTTTATGTGTACATAAATTTTAGACTTATACATAAGTTATGTTTTTCAGTTCATTCATTAGACAAGGAGTTTTAAAGTAAAGTGCAGCTATCCTATGCCCCTGCTTGACAAAAGTTGATGTTGTAGTTTGCATTCTATTTCAGTGGTTTTGCATACCTAGTTTATATGACATATTTAATATAGAGCTTTTAGAATGGATATTTATTACAGTCATTAGGACTGCTTGAATAAAATTTTTAGGATACATGGTTTTTTGATCAGCTGCAGCTGTTTTAACTAAGAAAATTTGTTCATTATGCAACTGCTCAATCTTTTTCACTCTGGAACTGTTTACTTTGCCTACTTTGTAACAAGAGTAACAGTATCTGCCATTGCTTGGCTTGCTTAATTGAATGATTTTAATCACATGCTTAGAGTTAGATTAATTAAGTTAATTGATTGCTTTAGAAATGTGTATATATATTTGAACTTTAAAGATGCCTGTTGTAAGGATCTGAAGAAGCGTGTCTTGGTACACGTGAAAGCGCTTATCTGTTCACATTAAATACTTTTATCCATTTATTGTGGTGGTCGACTTCCAGTTTGTTTCTGCAATTTCACTTTATTTGTTTCTGGAGAAGACCTTTGGGCAGCAGCGACTGTGTGTTTCAGACCACATCTAAGATGTTTCCACATATTTACAGAATCACATATTATTCTTCACCTTTTTAAGGCTGTTTTATGTAGGGCTTTGTTTATGAGACAGGCAGTTAAAATGATCACAAAGACTGGGGGTTTTCATCTGCTTCAACAAAAGGATCATGTGTGGGAATGCAATCCATACCCTGTTTTAATTTTAGTGAAAGAAATTGAAAAAAGAAACAGTCATCACCAGGTAGGATGCACATGACCTTTAGGTCTGGAAATGTTTACAGAGTAGGATGTCTTCCTTTCAAGTTCAGTCTACCTGACGTAGATATTCTAAAAGGAGTAGATGATCAATCAAGATGCAAAAATAACCAATAACTGCTACAGTACTCATAGAAAAGGAAATTCTTATTTACCTGTCTACAAAGACAACATTGCTGCACTTAAAGAAGTGACCCTACAGTCTTAGGTGAGGGAAACATTGCAGATAAGTTTTTAGTTTATAAAATACTGTAAAGTAAAGGAAGATCTATCAAGCAGTATCAAGTATCAAAGAAAAGGGTAACAAGCGTATGGGGAAACTATAGGACATTAATCACGCTTACACCAAATGCTATAATAATCTTTATTTTGTTCACCAGCTATAGTATGAGTAATGACAGTTTTGTCTTCCCCATTTCCTAATGAAGGTTCACCTTCCATATCAGATGAAGCTGCAAAATCCCTGTCTGTGCCCTCTTCTTGGGAGTTGGGGTAATACATGCTTATTCTCCAGACCCTAAGGTCAAAGCACAGCTATCAGATGACATTATTGCTATGAAAAAAGATTCTGGATGAGTAGTTAACCCAGCTGTCTAAAGATGTGATGATATCACCCAATGTGCCATACTCATCTAGGTAGTTTGTTTTAGATAAACTTTTAAAGGTACCTTGGGTGGAAGGGATATCTAGTTATAATTTTATTTAAAAGAGATGGCTTTATGGTCAGACCTAACAAGTAACAATTATAATAATTATCTACTAGCAATCTATTAATACTAAGTGATTATGCTAGTAACAAACATGAACTATCTATAATTAGTTTGGTTCTGGATGAAGCCTTCAGTTAATTAAACTGTTCTTACTTAACTAAAGTATTAGATATATACAGATACCCAATACATTTTATCCCTCATTTTCATCATCTTTATCAGACTTTATTATCATATATTGTCTCCTTTACAATTAGCTTTCACTATTCAGTCCCTAGCCAATTAAATAAAACTTACAAAAATAGTAGGATTTAAAACAGATTATCAATACACCCCCAAAATTGAGTTGCTTGCTAATAATATGCTATTAACAATATGTAACATTAATTCTTCAATAATAAATATATTAAAATATTTTGAATTTATGTCAGGTCTAAAGTTTAAGTTCAATCTGAGTAAAACTAACATATTATTAATTAACATATAGTTAAATTATTTAATGTAAACAAATAGTGAACTGAAATGGGATAAGAAAGATATTAAATATTTAGGAGTTACTCTTATGTGCAATTGCAAAAAAAAATAGTAACAACTAATTATAAAAAACATTAAGGCAATATTAAAAAAATAAATAAATGGGATAACATATTATTTTCTATGCAGGATAGGTGATTGTAATTCAAATGGCTATTTTACCCAGAATACTATATATTATATAGATAACTACTTTAGTTTCTTCTAAAGAACATATTAAGTACTTCAAAGTTTTTTTGAAGTTTTTATGCAAATCAACAAACCCAGAATAGGTTTGGAACATCCTGTAAGAGATTTTAAAGATTCTGGAATAGGATTTTCTCACCTAAAACTTATGCTCTAGCTTCATTTATTAAAGCCAAAGTTTCATCATTAAATTCTGATTATTCAGACAACTGTAAAAACTGCATGAACTATTTCTGTTAAATAATAAATAAAAAAAAATTAAAAATTAAATAATAAATAAAGAATTTAAGAAATCACTACATAACATATACAAATCTTGAATATTAATATGAGGTGGCTTTTAAAGAAATATTTATTGAAAAATATTAATAATCCAAGAGATTTTAATTGCATAAACTACATATTAAAACAATTTATATATAAATACCTGGAGATAAAAGCATGATATTTCACACTATTGCCAAAAGTATTTACACCAGTTTGCATAGACAGTTTAAACTTTCAAAAAATACGAAGCTTAAAAATAGGGATTTGATTTTTTTTTTGTCTAAGAGAGTCAACATGCTTAGCTTTGACTATTTAATGGGTAAATATAACTTACATATGGCAAACTGGCTTACAGGACAAATTAATAGATGGTTCTTAATCTCTAAATTTGACTTAATTAACAAAAGAATACCTACCCATTCTTGATTTTTTAACAATCTCAAAATAAGGGGTGAGATAGGAAAAACATAGTTTGCAAAATATATAAAATAATTAAGAACTATAAACATTGCATCAAAGATAAATGCTGGGAATATGCTTTCCAAATGAGAGGCTCTACTTTAACTCCAACAGATAAAAATATTTTAACATCCTCAAAAAAATGGTCTATTTAAAATTTTCAAAAGAAAGGAGATTATCTTTCAAAAAATGTAAATAGACAATTTACCATTCCATGTAGAATTGAAATTGTATACAAAAAGGAAAGTATTGGCTGTTGGAGGTATATATCCTTAATCAAACAAATTGGCAACTTATATGTTATGATTGCAATGTTCTACTTCCTTTTGTGGAAAATGAATGTTTCTCGTAAGCATTGTAGTCTGATAAATTCCAAGTAACTGTACATTTTGTGTTGTTCAATGCTCTCATCACCAGATGTGAACCCAAATCTCAATTCATACTTCAGCAGAACTTATTGACTATAGTCAGAAAAATGCCTACAAAAATAGAAAAATGAGATTACACCTTAATCTACAGAATTTATAAATACTGTCAGTGTTGTGTGTCATAAAGAATTATCATCTCTTAAGATAGAAACAAAAAATAACAGAATTACTGGATAAAGCTGAGCTCATTAATAAAGAACTATTAATCTGTTTTCTATGATCAGTTTATGAATTCTAAAAAATTATAAAGAGATAACTGAAGTAGGCAGTTGTGTAAATAGTTGTTTAAGTGTATTAGTGTGTTGTTCATGTATATAAAATGTCAGTAAAAGTATTTTAAAAAAATGCATAGCCTTCTGCAAACACCATTTTCAATTCTTTACCCATATATCCTACAGTGATGATCTCACTTTGCAGATATAGCAAATCAGGCTGGCTTCTACATGAAACCTTGCTAGTTAATGATAGGGGTACTTTTCTTCACATACTACTATTATTGTGTAAATATTGCTAACATTTATAACTGAGGGACAAGAAAGGCTGTTTAGTTCTAGATGTATACATGTTAAACACCTCATTTTTATCATTTTGCTACCATTCTGAGCATGGATACTTACTTATACCATTCTCAAAATATTAGTCACAGTATTAATACATTGTTAATATTAATCATTTGCACCTAAAAACAGTTATATTTCTGTATGTGGTCATCTTCATAAACTCTTTTAATGTATTTCTCTTAATAGCTATGCATTCCATAGTGATAATGTCACTGAGTAAGTCTTCCAAGTCACGTAACCTTGTTAGATTATACTGAGAGCATCATTCTTGGGTTGCTATTAACATGCAAATATTGCTGATATTCATAACCATGGCAAAAGGCAAAACTGTGTAATAGCTCAGGTTGTGTCATTTTAGCTACTGTCTTATGCATGTATGTGTGCATACTCCTGTTGCAGTTAAGTTCACTAATTCTTTATTAAAGCAAATATAACAAATAGCATTTTTTACAGTTTTAGAAAGTCTTCAATACCACAAGACTGTACATATCACATGCACTCATTTAATGTGCACACACAGTAGCTCATATAAGCTTGAACCCCCCATCCTTGATACCCTTCTTGAGATATTACTATCAAAATGGCAAACATTGGTAAAATTCATAAAGCCAGGGATAAAAATCCTGTATAGCTCAAGATGTGCCCAACTTACCCATCTCTTTTTTATGAGTATGGAAACCATTACTAGGTGTTGAAAAGAAACACTGGTTGTAGCATTGCACTGCAGCATGCTGAGAAAAGTGGGTAATACTGTCCTACTACAGCAACAAAATATAGGCCATACTCTATGTTACTATGTACTTTCAATTACTGCTAACAGTAACTCAAAATGCAGTGAATGTTCACTCTGAGCAGTCACTGCAACTATGGCTGACTGGCTAGTCAAATGAGAAATTGGCAACAGTAATACATTTAGCTTGCAAACAACAACAAAGGCTATGGCTTCCACTCACCACAAGAACACCCAACGGTAATTAAGATAAAGCATATACATTTAACACAGATTATTAGCAACATAGTGATACTGTACAAAACCTGTTTAAAAACAAAGAGTATGAAAATAACATTGGTACTAACTGTAGTGGCTAATATTTTAAAAAATAAATACATACATACATACATAAATACATACATACATAAATATATACATACATACATACATAAATACATACATACATACATAAATATATACATACATACATACATACATACATAAATACATACATACATACATAAATACATACATACATAAATGCATACATAAATACATACATGCATAGATACATAAATATATACATACATACTTACATACATACATACATACATAAATACATACATACATACATACATACATAAATATATACATACATACATACATGCATACATACATACATAAAAATGCATAGTCAAGGAGATGTTGGAAGGTGAGGGTGGGGAATGTTGGAGATGTGGAGAGAAGAAGACATGAAATTTGCATACGTTTTGTAATTACCGGGCTGTTAAATATTTATAAAAATAGCTGCACACAGGAATAGGAAAGAGTGTATGAGAAGTGAGTCTGAAAATGTTTGAAGTTCATGCTGTCAGGGGTAGGTGGAGAGGATGAAAGTGTGAGATAGATGGAGAAAGTGCAGTAACTGTGTCTGGAGGATGGACAAGGAGTATTATATTACATACATACATAAATATATACATACATACATACATGCATACATACATACATAAAAATGCATAGTCAAGGAGATGTTGGAAGGTGAGGGTGGGGAATGTTGGAGATGTGGAGAGAAGAAGACATGAAATTTGCATACATTTTGTAATTACCGGGCTGTTAAATATTTATAAAAATAGCTGCACACAGGAATAGGAAAGAGTGTATGAGAAGTGAGTCTGAAAATGTTTGAAGTTCATGCTGTCAGGGGTAGGTGGAGAGGATGAAAGTGTGAGATAGATGGAGAAAGTGCAGTAACTGTGTCTGGAGGATGGACAAGGAGTATTATAGCTAAAGGATGGAAGAGCCAGAAAAGCTGGAGAGAAGAGATGGTGACAGTTAAAATTTGAGACTATATAGGCATGTATAAGCAGACCAGGGGATAAGAAAATACAGGAATGAACAAATGGGAGAAAGTTCTGAACAGGTATATTAGATAATAATATTTATAATATTTAGAAGTGGTTTACATAACTTCCAGAAAAAAGAATGAGTATCACAGTTTGTCTTATGTTTTTTTAGTTTATGTGGACTGTAGTTAAAAACAGGTAGTACTTTTTTCTAAAGGAGGATTGGGAGAAGTAGGGAAAAACAGAAATATGAATTAATATTATGGCGCTGAAATTTAAAGATTGCAGTATGAATATAAAATATTCTAATAATTCTACTTTAATTGCTATATAATTTGTATTTTTGCATATATTATTATGTATTATTATTGTACAACATGGAGGAACAGAAAAGGAAAATGTTTTGATGTTTTTGAGTGATGATGGTATTGTATGTTTTAAAATGTTCAATAAAAACAGAATATTAAAAGAAAGGGAAGACATGTTGCAAGTAGCATGGAGACACAGGAGTGTAGCCATAACATAAAGCAAGATATGGCAGTAAGATATCTGCAAATAACAAAATTTACAACAGTAGCACTAAGTTAAACAATGCATAAATGTAACACATATTGCTAGCAATGCAGCAGTATTGGGACAGTACTGTGAGAATATAATGTACTTCACAGCATTAGAGTCTAAAACTGGATGTGGAGTAAAATTCCAGTGACAAAAATTTTGCATTTTTACATGCTATCATTCTTCAAGCACTGTTCTTAACCATTATTGGCTAATGACCTCAAAGTAAGGGGAAATTGCTGGAAGCAACATAATAAGTCGGTCTGTATTATACCAGGTCAATGACAATTCACCTGTTATTAAACAACAGCTGGGGTCAGTCACTTTCCTCCACAGACTGCCTCAGTATCCACTCATTCTAACCACCTGACTGTGTAAGCCTCAGCTGTCTGTCTGTGTTTAGCAGAACAAGCCTTAGGTGAAATGAAGTCTTTGATAAAGGACTCCATGTTATCCCCTGGTGCCCTCTGGCTCACATTGCGCTACTCCAGTGTCCTTTGATATTTTCCTTTCATACTTTATCTTACCCTTCAGCTGTTTCCTCCATGCATTCAAAACAACTAAATGGCTAAGACTGCGCTATAATAATTGTGATAGAAGTAAATGAAGTTTTAAGGTTACGCATGCTTCAAGTTGCATTTTAAACTTTTTTTCTAATCTGTAGCTCCAGTGATGGTCTGGACAATAATCACAAGGAAGAAATTTTATCTTATTTTCCTTTATGGTAGAAATATGTTGTGTCCAAAGTTTAATGTTCAAAGCAGCCAGAATTGTAGTTCCCAATGCACTGAGGAGAAAAATCCTTGTGAGAATATATACATTATATCTGGAAATAATAGCTGCCTCCCTAACCACCTAAAAATAATATTTGTCTACTGTGTATCCTCTCTGCTGTCAGATTGGGAAAAAAGTGAAAAAGAAAATATATACAGTTATGTATGTCAGGTTGTTGTCATGCATCAACACAGCATACCAACTCATCCTCAACTCCCAAAAGGCAACCACCCTCTGTGCAATCCATTGATATTAGACTGGGATGAAAGTGGAAGAACATATCATATTTCCTTATGCCTATCCCAAATATATATATACTATATACACATACAATGTTATATTGTGAGAAAAGTGAACAAATAATGCTCTCAGTAGTGTAGTCCAACTCATTGCTCCTACAAAGTGATATTAACATTATTTAAAGACATTATAGTTTGGATTGTGAGGATACTTAAAGAAGTAATGTGTACACTATCCTCAATGCCCACACAAGCTATAATAGCCTTCTGTATACAACTCTGTGGAGAACTGGTTTTAGACTAGGTGGGTACTAGAACAGAGGTTGAAGGTAGGATCCCTTTATAAGCCTGATCCAAAATTTTCATGTGCAGCAGGGATTCCAGGGCTTAAGCCCTGCTTTTGAAAGGTAGCTATTTTGCTGTTTTAATGATTATATTTTTAATGCTAGCCTCAAGGGTTATGTATATGCCTCCCCCAGTATTGTATATTCTACATATAAAATTGGCAATAGTAGTGTTTTCACACATTCACATACATAGTAATACTGCCCAACAAACCAGGTATGTCAGATGGTGCATTCACCAGCACATACACACACACACACACACACACACACACACACACACACACACACACACACACACGCACACACACACACACACACACACACACACACACACACACACACACACACACACACACACACACACGCACACACACACTCACTCTCACAATGCATACATGCATACGTTATGTACCTGCATGTGAATTAGAGGAATGACAATTACTTATGGCATATTTGGGAGATATTAGGAAAACTATAACATCAGAGAGACAGAGAAAATATGCAAACTCCACACGGAAGTAGCTACAGCTAAAACTCATCCATAGAATCAAACACTGGGAAATGGAAATACTGCTCACTGCACTGATGTGTCCATGATCAGTTGCTTTCTTACACATCTTAACAAACCCCCAGTGAAAACCATTTATTGTGCACAATGATGATGTTGACTGTGATAGAAAGTGAAAGAAATTATTGCCAACATGTTACTCATTGACAAACTTCACACACACACACACACACACACACACACACACACACACACACACACACACACACACTCATGCATGCACAAGCATGCATGCACATACATGCATAAGTCACAGCAGTGATTGTTTTACAATGATTTCAGCAAATATAGTACATTGATAACATTGTGCGGCACTATTCTTTGTAAGCTAGCCCAGTGGCTGTTTAAATGTGATTAAACAAGGGCAGGGCTAAGTCAGTTTTCTCTATAGACAGCATTACAACCCATCAGTTACATTCACTTTACTGAGTGCACTCTTCAACTGTTTGACTTTGGTTTAAAAATGGCCTCAGCAAAGTATTAAAACTTGCTTCACACAAATGCATGCTAGCTCTGCAAAATGATATTACTGACTGTTTAACTTAATTACAAAGACAGGACCAGTCATATCTTAACCAGGTCCATACCCAGGAATTATAAGCACTTTATAGACTGTATACACCACAGCCCAGCAAAATGGTTCTCAAAATAAAATCAATAAAATGTAACAGAAATTGTTGAGAAAAACTGACTCTGCAACAACTAAAGAAGTGATCAAATATGTCATCCAATCCCTTTCTATCACACCTTTCTAAGGAAAGAAATCCATTTAATGTCTGCTGCCTAAGAAAATCCCTCCATTAAAACTAAGGCAAGGCCAGAAAAAAAGTACCACAAAGTACCTCTTTACCTCACTTCTAAAATGGTAGGGTGTAACAATTAAGAAAGCGAAAGTAAGTAGCTCCCCTCCAAAAAAAAAACAGTAACATATAAGGGAGAAAGCCTCAGAACAATATTAACAACCTTCAGTACGCTGTAAGTAGCATATCACTGTACAAAACTAAAAGCTTTTGTGCCATGGTCTCCACAAACAAGAACACAGAAATCAAAAGCCTCTCCTATCTAAACAAGCATACAACTCCCACCATTGTGCATCCTTCCACCAAAAGGTCTTGTGTGAAGTAAATATGAAAATCTCAAGATTCTATATCCACTCACTAGTAGCCCACTTTACAGCAGCAACCTCAATACTAATAACACTACAGGAATGAAATTTCACATGAAAAAAAATGTTTGTTCTAGCATTTTCAAACAAAGCACCTTCACTGACCCCTTAGACTTCCTTTTTACACCTACCACCATTAGACCTTACAGCATTACTACTGCCAAGACTACACACCATATCAACTTCTTCCTCGGATATTTCTTTGCAAACTACCAAAACTTAATTAGAAGTCAGTTTAGCAGCCCTGGAATTAACTAGCACATTGATAGGGTCCATGTTATGCACTACAGTCACAGAACAAATGGACTTAAAATTTTAAACTGGCTTGTAAGTCAGATGAAGGGTTAGATGGAGATTGAAAGCTACAGGAGAAAAGTGAGAAACAACATTCATAACAGAAGAATAAATGGCCAAACAATGAGAATTTGACCCAGATATAGCACAATCAGCTGAACAGCAGGGTTTTTTTTGTTTAATTTTCATTGTCCCTTAATCCTCACAGTTCACAAGCAATTTTCAGAGATTTGACTCTCAAGTTCTAATTAAATCCATGTAAATAACAGCCTTAGCAATGTAAAATAATGAAAAGTGCAACCATTAAGATTCTAACTTTAATGAGAAGAGAAAAATACATTTTCAACCCAAATGAAAATTCCTAGATTATAAACAAGTGACAATACATCCATCTGATGTTTAAAATACTGCTTTCAGGATACTATCTTTGGGGAGAAAAACATTACACTCCAAAACAATAAATTCCTGGCATTATGTAAGACTATAGCATCAATGAAATACTATGGTTTACCCCACCCCCAAGAAAAAAAAGACTTGCATACAGACTCCACAACTCCAGAAAATTGAAGTTAACAAAAAAAAAAAACAGAGGCAAAGTGTATAAAAGCTTGAATCTCTCCCAGCTGTTTTCTCAAAGGCAGCAACATTCACTCTAAGAAAGACTATGTCAGGTGGAAGTGTACCTCAGTCTAACCCTGAAAACAAAATTTAAATAAAGATTGTCTCAGTGGAGGAGTTATGCAGGCTATACTACACTGCATCATTTCAACTAATGTAGCTACAAATCCAGAAGAAGATTCCCAGGCCAAAGTTTCTATGTATCTTGAAACAAATAAAAACAAACAGACTAATGGAATTCTAACTTTGAGAGGATATAAAACAAAAAGAAAAAAGTCATGGCTAAAATCAGGAAGAACAATTGCCATAATGATAGGAGCTCTCTTATTAAAAACTACACAGGAAACTAAGAGGAATAATTAAGTATAACAAGGCCAGTTATGAGGTCAAGATAGCCTTACAAGCTAAAGACAACCAAAAATCCTTCTACAGCTATGTCCAAAACCTCAAATACAGCACACAACATTGTGCTGAACTGGTGGTCAGTTGTACCACCTTCACTGAGCACAGCAATGTAGTGAATTTGCTGGCTGACAAATTCAGTTCAAACTTCACCCTCTATTCCCCCCCCACCTCCCTCCATGAAATATCTACAAGCATAACCCCCTAACTATTAATATGGAGTAGGTCCTGGCAGTGCTTGCTAAGGCCAGAAACACAGACTGTATGGGCCCCAACAATATACTGAGATGCCACCTAAATAGATGAAAACATGACCTATCAAGACCACTTGAGGTGTTTTTCAACTATAGCCTCAAAACAGGCCATGAGAAAGGAGGACTACAATGGTTATCTGATTTCATAAGGGTGGAACATCAACCGACCTTGGAAATTACAGACATATTAGTCTGACTAATGTAATATCCAAAATCATAGAACTAATTATCATGGAAATGATCAAAAAAGACATAAGCAACCTTCAGACACTGGACCCAATCCAGTCTGGCTTTGTCAAGGAAAGTGTGTGCCTACTAAACCTGGTGGACTTCTTTGAGAAGGTCACCAAGGTAATGGATGGAGAGAAACAATGAAGCCATCTACCTGGACCTGGCTAAGGTGTTCAATACCCCACTTGGGTATAGTTTACAACTTCACTGAAATAGGTATGAACCCCTAACATAACTTGCAGGATTGCCAGCTGGCTCACACACAAGACCCAGAAAGTCAGGATTAATGATACCATTTCCATTAACAGACTGGTCATGAGCAGGGTACCTTAGGGATTCATGCTGGGACTGCTCCTATTTGGCATCTACTTCTTGGAGGTAAAGGCTACTGTCAAGAGCCTTTGGCTGACCAAATTTGTGGATAACTGCAGATTAGGAGCTATCATAGCCGCCGCCCCCCCCCCTCCACAATACAAACATCTTACATGAAGATCCAATACAGTTCCTCATCCCATCCATGTGAAGCAGAGTTAATCTCTAACCCTATTTAAGCACAAACTTGATCAATGTATGGGAAATTGGAAATTCACCATGAGTCCAGACCCTGACTCCCTGATAGACAGGGGGAGATAGTAATGCCCAAACTAACATGCCTCACCACATAACCTCTAGCAACTTCCTAATTATCATAATCCCTCCTAATAAATGTCCATGATATATAAGGGCCCAACTGGGTTGAATTGCAAGGCTTATAAGGACTCTGGTGGTCATTAGCCTAGTATGAAACTATGAACCTAAGAACCTATTGCCTATTTCACGCGTCATCAAAAGCAATACCTACGAAGGATGAACACAGGATAGCAGCAGATTTCTTCAGCTCCACCAATTTCATTACACTGACAGGAATTAATTACTTAAAAATTAATTTTTGAAGTAATTTTCTTTCTAAATATGTTTGTTTTATATAGTTCTTGAACTATATCTAAAAAAGAAAGGAAATCTTAACAATATTCCTGTCAGAAATCACTTTGGAAATTTTCCTGTCAGTTTATCAGTCTGAAATGAGTTCCAGTAAGACAAATTCTCAAGACTCCAGCATCAAGAAAGAACTTCAGTCTCTGATAATTATAATCCAGCAACTTACTGCTAAGATGGATAAAATGGATACTAAAATAGACACCTTCATAGAAAAACCTACAAAACAAATAGACTTGTTACATATAGACCTGCAACAACAGAAGATCCAGATGACAGGCATAGAAGAAGCTGTGAATGACATGGAAAATAGAATACAAGAAGAGGAAATCAACATTGAGTTTCTGCTGAAACAAAATACACATTTACAAACAAAGCTGGATGACCTGGAAAATAGATCTAGGCAATAACATTAGGATTTTTGGACTGCCAGAAAATATTGAAGGTAACAATATTACTTCTTTTTTAACAACATGGCTCCCTAAAACTTTAGACTTACCAGAAGCATTCTCTTTTGGTATCGAAAGAGCACATAGATCTATAGCTAATACTAACTCTAACAAAAACTATCCTAGATCAGTTATAGTTAGATTTTTATCATCTTTTGATAAAGAGATGGTTCTTAAATCTGCTTGGGCTAAAGCTCCTGTTAAGATTAATGAGACAACTGTGTGTTTTGACAATGACTATTCTTCCATGGTAATAGCTAAAAGAAAAGTTTTTCTGCCATTAATAAGGGAGCTTAAAAAAGCACAGTTTAAAACATACCTTCTGTTTCCTGCCAAGCTTAAAATCTTCCTTCCTGATGGTCCTAAAATTTTCGATGACTTAGACTGCTTTACTGTTTATCAAAAAAAATAAGATTTTGGATAAAATAGAAGAAATTGAATGGGCTAGTCCTTCATTAAAGAGACTGGCAACTGAAACTTCGTGGAAGACTTCAGAGAAGAAGAAGAGACTAAAAAACAAATGATTTGTTCTAGGTTTGTTTTCTCTCATCATTTTATTTCATTATTAATCTTTTTAAATATAGTTCCTGCATTTCCAAGAAGCAACAAATATTTTGAAAAAGATTTAATCAAAGTTATTCTCTGTGTGCAAAGAAATGTTTTGTTTCATAACTAGTCAAAATATCTGGAGATTTAATGGCAAGTTGTGATTCAACTTGTTTCTCTTTCTGAAAAGGAGAAGTAAGGTTAGTAATTTGATACATTTTTTTCTTTATCTTTTTATTTTTTCTTCTCCTTTTATTCTTTTCTTTGTTTAAACAATGACATTCTATTTAGATTATGTAGTGGGTGAAGGGTGGGGGAAGGCAGGGAGAGAAGAGTAATGAAAATATGATTAATAGAATAATAACATATTTATTCCTTGTAAAAAGTTTATATGTTCTTCAAATGCTATTCTTAATTATACTTTCTTGATTACACTGTTTATGCTTGTTTGTAAATAATCTGTCATGCTTTAACTAATAATAATTAGAACTAAATAATAGTAAATAATATGTTTTATTTTTAACTCTATAAATATAAACAGTAAGTAATATTTCATTGTATATACTTCTTATAGCTTTCTCTTACATTTTTTTTTATTTCTGCCTTACACCCTTTTACTTTCTACTCTCTTTTTCTTTTCTTTATTAATATATAGAAATGCTTTTGATCATATAGACACAGTACATAATAAGATTTGCATAAAAATTGAGTTGGGACAAAAATATTGAGTTTTATTACTTATTAATAATTTTGGGCTTAATTTCACTTACATGGAGGCCGTAATAACCTGTAAAATACATTGTGAAGGTTTTGTTATGTTTAGATGCATTTACACTGCTAAATGAATGTTTGTCACTAGTTTTTAATAAGTTTCCCGCCAAAATGTTAAGAGAGACAATCTGGGATGTGGGCTGTCTCATGCACAGTGTCCATGAGCTACTTCAAAAGCTTCAACTCTCAGAATTCTCACAGAGAAGCTGAAAGCAGCTAGTCTTACCTTTGACCTAGATATCACACTGACACATCACAGATTCAGCAATGACACTCTACCAGGAAATATAAATGATACAAATGCGACTATGTGAAGGAAAATTAACTCTTTAACATCTAAATGTGAGTTATTTTATATAATTACTTAAATATCTATGTTATAATTCATAAAATATCTCAGTTATAATGAGTTTAAATTATACAGTTTCTTGTAGTAAGTAAATGTCTTATTTTAGAAGGCATAGAAAATGAAACATTTATTCAAGTGTTTTTGAAAATCTACTTAACAGCAGCTTAATAATCTGTGTTAAAAACTTATGTTCCAAACATATACATTACTATAACTCATTTAATTCATCTGATTGACAAGCATAAATAATTTTATAACTCTATACTGGAAGAAAGTGTCATGTGATATATTTTAAAGCAGTAGTATAGCATGGTTGTAAAATCTGGTTACTAAAATGTGTTTGCTGTGCATTATTTTGTATAAAGCAGACAGATTTATTGTAGGGACAGCAAGTAAGATAGTGCTCAGTAAGGACATAACTCAGTGAGATCATATATATATATATATATATATATATATATGTGTGTGTGTGTGTGTGTGTGTGTGTGTGTGTGTGTGTGTTTGTGTGTGTGTGCATGTGTATGTGTGTGTGTGTGTATGTGTGTGTGTGTATGCATATGTATATATATATATGTATATGTGCATATGTGTGTGTGTGTGTGTGTGTGTGTGTGTGTGTGTGTGTGTGTGTATGTATGTATATATATATATATATATGTGTGTGTGTGTGTGTGTGTGTGTGTGTGTGTGTGTGTGTGTGTGTGTGTGTGTGTATGTGTATATATATATATATATATATATGTGTGTGTGTGTGTGTGTATATATATATATATATATATATATATATATATGTGTGTGTGTGTGTGTGTGTGTGTGTGTGTGTATATGTATAAGTGTTTCTGAGAGTCTGCATAACTATGCAGTATGATTTATAACAATTTCTATGAATATAATACTTTATTCTATTGACAATAATGAGTTTGAGTAAATGCTCATATACAAGCAATTCAAGGTTTTTTTTGGAAGCTGTTAATTGCATTTACATGACAGAAAATAGATGCATCTTAATATATGTAATGTCTGAATCATATTAGCCAAAGTTTTTGATTTAAATGAATGTTAGAACCTATTTTTCTCTCCTCTTGATTTCCAACATCAAGATTATTTGAATGCTATTTGAATACAAGTGTTTTATATTACATGGATGTATATAGTAGTATGAACAGTTTAAAAAAAAAAAAAAAAAAGGTTTATTTTAGTTTATATGATGCTGTTTTACCAAATGTGTAGTCTTGTCTTGCTAGATCATTGAACTGAAAACTGTTAACCTCAGTTAAATATAACTAGTATTAAATTGATAAGGTGGTAGCTGAGGTACTGCTGCTTAGGGTAGGGGTTAACTTGAGTGGTAAATACTACTCTAAGTTGGAGTTTATAACTCCAGGCTGGATGCAAGGTTTAATCCTTACATTATTTTCACTTGTTCATTGTTATTTGTATATAGTTTTGACATCCACAATATATTTTGTACATTCATTGTCACTACAAACAAAATTGAATCCTATACGAAATCCCATAAGAGATTCAATAAATACAGCTATATTTAAAGGTACACCTAAAGGAGGAGATGTAACATTACTTATCTTGTTATTTGTTATTTTGATCATAAGATTCTTAAGTTTAAAAACGCCAAATGACATCTTTAAAAGGAATTTCTTTAAACATTAATGGATTGAATAATCCATGTAAAAGGGCAAGCCTAATAAGATACATTAATTTACATAAGGCCAACTTAGTCTTCCTGCAAGAAACCCATCTCTTGAAAAAAGATATTGATAAACTAGCCACAAACAAATATACAGTATTGGTTAGTTCAGAGCACACTCAGAAAAAGAGGAGTGGCTATTTTATGGAATAAAAGTATGCCCATTCCTAAAACCATTAAGTCTTATCAGGATGACAAAGGAATGTTTTGTATGGTTACAATACAAATTAATGGGAAGACTTACACTTTAATTAATGTATATTGGATACCTGGAATTGGTATTAATACAGTGAAACATCATATTGATAAGATCATATCATTCTCTATAGGAGATATTATTTTAGCTGGTGACTTTAATTGTATACTACATGAAAGTGATACTACCACTATAGGAAAAGAAGAATTACATCTAATGCAAAACATTTAAATGATTTTGCTAATTCTTATCATTTGAATGATATTAATAATCAGATAGATTCAAAGTCATTACCATACACCTTTTTTCTAACAGATACAAAACTTATTCAAAAATAGATAGGGTCTTTATTTCTAACCAGATGGTAACAGATTTAATTAATTCCAAAATCATTTCATGTCCTATATCTGATCATAATTCAATTGTTTTTGAATTCATGATAAAAATACTCATAATGTTCAGATCAAAAGGATACCAGCATACTTAACTCAACTAAAAGACTATAAAGAATATATACTTTCAGAAGTAAAACATTTTTAGACATAAATAATACTCCTGAAGTCTCCATTGTTTATGTTTGGGATGCCTTAAAATCATATCTATATGGACAAAGTATCAAATGGTATAATAATAAAAGGAAATCTTGGGATAAGGAATTGTTAGATATTCAAAGTAAATTAGATTCTTATAAACATAATAATAAAGAAAATATTATGGACAAGAAAGTTATTGAAGAAATAAACAAACTAAATGAGAAATACAAAGAAATTTTAACTCATAAAGTTAAAATAACTTTAGAGAAATACAAGTTTTTGTCTTATTCAATAAGCCCCAAATACATAGACTTAAAAATAAAACAAAAAGGTTGAATAAACAAAACCATATCAAAGAAATCTTTTCTCTAAGGAAAAAGAAGAATGTTTCTAGTATACCAGAAATACTAGATGAATTTAGAAATCACTTTCACAAAATTAACCATAATAACATTAACATGGAACCTAAAGATAAAATAAAGGAGTTTATAACCACAAACATGAATAAAAAGCTTAATAAACAACAGATTAAACTATTGGACAAGAGTATTTCATATACAGAAGTTATTACACAAATAAATAAGCTTAAATCAAACAAAGCACCGAGTAATGATGGTATTATACCAGAGATATATAAAATCCTTTCTAAAAGTACATATTCATTAATACATAAGGTTTTTATTTTGGCCCAATCTGAGTTAATAACCCCCCCATCTTGGCAATATACATTTATTTTGCCAATTTTGAAACCTAATAAAGATCCAACTAGATGTTCTTCATATCGGCCCATCTCATTACTTAATGTTGATTATAAAATGTTTATGAGTATCTTTGCTGATAGATTGAAGAGAATCATTCCTGGCATTATAGATATAGATCAGACAGGCTTCATTGTAAATAGAAATACTTTTGATAATATAAGAAGAACTTTAACATTAATAGATTTTGCAAATAGGAAAAAGAAAGATTTAACACTTATTAGTCTTGATATAAGTTCAGCATTTGATTCAGTAAATTGGGACTATCTGTTTACCTTAATGAAGTGCACAAACTTCTCAGATGCATTTGTAAATCTAATTGAGCATTTATACAAAGGAACGTTGGCTTATATTAAGGTAGGAACATATGTTTCACAAAAAATACCCATTCTTAAAGGTACAAAACAAGGATGTCCACTTTCTCCACTATTATTCACTTTAGTAATGGAGCCTTGGGCTAATTTGATCAGAAACAGTACTGACATAGAGGGTTTTGAAACAGATGAAAATACAACATCCAAAATTCAACTTTTTTGCAGATGATGTTCTAATTACATCAGCAGGATCTAATTCTTCTATGCAGTCTCTATTTGATAAAATGATGAATTTTAAAAGTATTTCTGGTTTAATATTCAATGAAGAAAAAACTAAAATACTACCTATATATACACGAAAAAATATTCTCATTAGTGATTTTACTAAATATGTACCCAGTTCAGGTCAGATAACTTATTTAGGTATAATACTATCTAAAGATATTAAATCTATTATATATAA
This sequence comes from Protopterus annectens, assembly GCF_019279795.1. Lineage (NCBI taxonomy): Eukaryota > Metazoa > Chordata > Ceratodontiformes > Protopteridae > Protopterus > Protopterus annectens. Next base: position 813,837,611 of record NC_056730.1, read on the forward strand.
TAGTTATAATACCTGTTTTCTTAATATACAAAATCTTTTTAATACCTGGAAAAATATGTTTTTTACTATGAAGGAGAGACTTACAATTATTAAAATGATAATATTCCCCAAGATTTTATACTTAATACAATCAATAATACTTCCACCTACAAAAATAATTATCAAGAAACTGAATACACTAATGTTAAATTTCCTATGGGCACCTAATAGACCTAGGATTGCATTAAAGAAACATACTAATAGCTGGTCTCAAGGGGGTATTTCTTTTCCAGACTTTAATTTATATACTATCTCTTCTATTGTAAAAGTTATTACTTTATTAATAGATCAGTCATATGTCACAAAATGGAAAGATTATTGGGAGCTAATTAGTATGCACTTCATGAAAATCTCCTTAACACATAAAAATATGATTGTAAATAACTCCATGTTATGGTTACTAAAGGAATTTTGTACTTCACCTATTACACCTAAACATATGGTTTGTTACCCATTAAATATTATTATTAGTTATCGTAACTTTATATTCATGCACCCTAAGTATAGGGAATGGAATTTTATTGTATTCCCTATAATGTATACTCAGGGTATGCTTTTGTCATCTACTTCTGAAGGAACTCATTTAACTATAGATAATGATCTAATGTACTGGTATCAGTTGATATCTGATAATAAAGTTAAAAATCTAGATTTCTTAAAACAAGAATTTGATCTAAGAGAAACTTGCTGGTTAGAGGTTCAGACCTTTAGACAACATCTCATTAATAAAATAGATCTAATGTCTATAACAGTTAAAGAATCTATTCCAACACTGATTGATTACTTGATATTAAATTTACAACATAAAGTTTCTGATAAAGGTAAACTTTCATACATACATAACATTATCAGACAAGAAACTTTTTACAGTGCAGATTCATACTGGAATTATTTCACTTCTATTAATGGGGACCCACCAAATCAACAAGATAAACAATATATATTGGAATCTGCTTATAGAACTATGTCTTCCATTGTCTGGAGACTTTATACATGGAAATTTTTACATAGATCTTTTTATACACCTTTGATGATGAATAAAATAAATAATAAAGATAATTTATGTAAGAGATGTAATGTAGAAATTAATGCTGACTGGGCTCATATGTTTTATGACTGTATAAAATTGAAAGAATACTGGAAGTCAATTAATGAATTTTTGCAGGCTCTTTTTACAGATAATTTCATTATTTCTAAATCTCTTATATTATTCAACACACCTGTACCTCAAAGTGATAAAAAGGTTAAGCTTCCCTTGTTATGGTCTATTCTAGCAGTGGCTAGGAAAATAATAACTAGAAATTGGATTTCAGATACACCTCCTTCGTTCAATGAATTTAAAAATGTTATGAATATAGTGTGCCATATAGAAATAAACACAATTAGGACAAGAACAAATAGAAAAACATCTTATTATATTGTATGGGATAATTTACAAAATTTGTTAAAAAAATTTTAATTTCAATAACATGGTATTTTAGTTTAATTAATTGATCTGATTGTAGTGGATGTCTTTGTAAATACTTTAGTTGTTTTGTTGAATATTATAATAATACTTATTTTTAATTACTTGTATAAAATTGTTATGATATTTTTCTTATATGTTAAAACAATAAACCTGTTTTGAAAAAAAAAAGCAATACCTACATCTCCTGCTATAAGTCTTCCCATCCTCTTATTAACAATTTCTTGAACTGCCTTATTCATTAGTAACAAGAAAGACTGAAATGTTCTACCTTTAACTACATCATAAATTTCTTTTGTCATTTATATTATTATTTCATGTATACTTCTATGAAGAACTTTTAGCAATAACTCATAGTCTGCATTTACTATGGAAAAGACCTTCAGTTTCACATAATTTGTAACAAAAACTTTATTAAACTTTATTAAACTCCAGTGTATATTTTTCCTATTTTTCTCTCTGTCTTGACCCAATTTAGTAAAAACAACTAACTATTCATTTTTTCAGACTTTAAAATATTCAGTTGTAAGGTCAACTGAACATGGAGATACTTCTACTTTACCTTATTTTAAAGTCATCTTTACTTTTAGTTTTGTTAGATCATCACACAGTTTCACCTACATTTATTTATTTAATCTCCTAAAACTAATAACTTCTACATTATAGTCCCCTTTCCTTTAGCAAATACCTAAAAGACTTTTTATTGTGATTTCTTTCAGTCATATAAACTCCACTTACATGTTTTAATTTATCCATAAGCATTACCTATGATTGTACTTGTGCAATATTTGCCAATAAAGGATTAATTTTTCCCTATTTCTGTGAATACTACTTGCTCAACCATCTATTCCTAACTTTCTTTGCAAATGTCTTTCTTTTTATTCTAATCAAAATGTTTCCCGTCAAATCATGCAATTCTTCTATGCATTCCTGTTTCCTGTCTCTCTCTTTCATCCACTTCTCTTTTCTTTTAAACTGTACTCCCATTTCAATTTCATTCTTGTATTCCTCCCAATTTGGATTTTTTTCTTTGTCACTTTCTCCCCAAAGTATTATTCTGTCTTCAGAATTACTCATTGTCCTACTATAAATTATCAAATTGATTTTTGTTATTACAGGCCCTTGTCTAGAAGTCTTTTTTTGTCTGTTGCATGACCTCTAAGCCTGTTTTGTGAAGCTATCCCAATTTTTGCTTACATATTCCTCATTCTAATGAACAGTTACAGTTACCTGAACATGTACTTTGAATTGCTTAATAAATATCTATTAGTAAATACCTCAGATGTGCTTTTGTGCACACAATCACATTAATATTCTCTTGTGTATCACCAGTATTTAATGCTTCATCCTAACTTGTGTATACAACATGGGCTCCTGCAATGCTATTAACTACATTATACCCTCAAGCCAAAATATCTCAAATTTGATCTTTCAAACATAGATAACAAGTGCAAATCTCTCAGCATGCATATATTATATTGTGTTTTGACAATTATAACACACAGATTCTTTTAACAAAGCATATCATACTATTTACATTTAGTGTCAATTATTTGTTAACCCTCATTTACTTTTTCATTTTAATCTTTAGCATTTTTAACTTTCATAATTATGAACATACACTCTTTTCAGTAGACCCAACACAGATCAATCTTCAAATTTATCTTCTGTTTCTTTCTCAGAATTTGCTTAAAATTCAGAAAAAATATTGTCAGTTTTTAATCCCCTCCCTCCAATTTGTGATTCTGGTTTAAAAAATGTCAGCATTTTGTTTTTTATTCCTTTTTCCTTCAATAATAAGTAATTTAAACAATTTATAATTTTGTCAAGCACTTCTTTCCCACAGTCAGTACTCTTGAATTATTATTGCTGTCTACCTCTTGACTCTATGGATAGTCATTCCAAAGTGTTTTTGGTTCTTACATTTCCTATATTCTGCAATGCAATTTTTTTTTTTGTCAGCTACTTCTAACTTCATTAATCAAATTTTTACACTGAACAGTCTTTTAATACCTTTATAAAATCAACACCCCTTAGTTTGGTCAAAATAGGGAATCATTCCTTTCATTACTTGTGAAATAATAATGGGATAATGAAAAAAGTTATTATCCTTCATGCTTATTTCCACTTTCACAAACCACCTCCCTAGTTAAAAAATATATTTATTACATTGTCTATACCAACAACCTATCACAATATTCAGTGAATACTTGTCTAAGCATAACAACAATTATAGTCACTGATCTAAACTGAACCATCACTGTTTACCATCTGTTTATTCCAAAAGTTAGTAATTTATATTTAGATAAGGTGAGTATTTACAATTACTAAAAAATTACTCTGCACAGCAGATAATACACAGTCAGTCCCCATATCCACATCAAGAAAGGTATATTACATACATATATGTGTACCTCTTATTTGTACAACAGAGATTCCCATTGGCTTCAAAATATTCTGCAAAAAGATTTACCTGTTGGTAAGTTTCTTCTCCTAGCTTGGTTGGTTCTTCCTGTGAAGGGTGGTACATGCATTTTAACTTGTGAAAAGTCTTGCACCAATTTGGACTTAAAGCCCATGCATTTCAAATATTTGTCTGATCCCAAGTTAAGAACTTGGATCATATATCTTACCTTTTCCTGTATCCATATTTTGGGTTGCTGTTAACTCAGATCTTGTCCCTGCTGGCCTTTATTGGCATATTGTTTTGACATGGTACTTCTTGAATGTCTGAGGACTACAACTGTGACCATCAGAGCAGGGAGAAGTTAAGTGTGGACTGGGGATATATATACTAATTCTCAGTTTGCAGTATCTTTATGTGCCTCAAGTCCAAGGTACAATAATCTTAGAACTAGTATATATATATATATATATATATATATATACACCACTATGCAGCCGGAATTGCATATTAAATTTTATAGTGTGAGGTCATGCGTTTATGATGTACTTCATGAGATATGTCTTATGGTTCTCTAAGTTTATTCACATATTTCTTATTGCCTCATGAAAGTAGTTTAGTACCTCTAGGCTTTAACCTATTATTACAATTTTACTTATGCACACATTTTTTCAACTATCTTGAAATAAATAAAGTTTGTTGTCATTATAAATGACTTGTATAACTAGAATACAAGATGTTAACAAAAAAATAAAATAAAAAATAAAAAAAATAAATAAACCCACTATGGCTTATATCCACAATTTTCTTAGAATCACAAATATTTGTAAAGTATAGATTTAATCTAGATACTTCTTTTTAACATGTTTTACTACTACTTAGGGAGGAATTTACAATTCTGGTTCTATAATATTCTCAATTTAACTTAATGTTAAGTCATCATATTCAGTGGTGAATCTGACAGTGATCAAAAGGAGCTCTACAGTCTAGCTCATATGGATGACTGCCAAAAATTACCTTTTAATGCAGAGTCTACTGAAAACAAGAAATGACTACTTAAACTGACTGGTTTTACATATGCTCTGACCTGTGCTTGTGACAGCATTTCAAAATATATTACCAGTTGACTATGCAGAATACATCACTGCTCTGTCTAAAGTACATTGGATGACATAAACAGCAGGAATTAATCCATACCAACAGATGATGGCTCAGAAGAAGGGTCAATAGAAAATTATGGAAAATGTTATCTAGAAGAAAAAAACATAGAAATATTTTGTAAAAATTGTAGGAAAATTGTGGGCTTTAATATCCAAGCCCATTACTCTCTAATTCTTTGTTAAATTGCATTCTCCAACTTATATTAAATCACCTAGGTTGCTAGATAGATATTCTACAATGTGTAGATGCTTTCATTTTAAGGTTTCCAAAGATTTGTACAGTATCTCTTAAATGCCGCTATACATCTTAGGCAGCACAATGCATATATCTATTAAATATTTATTGATGCACTCCCTGTTGAACAGAATTATTTATAATACATTTCTGAAGAATTTCGAGTTAAGTAAATAAAGAAGCAAATGAAAGTGCTTAAATCTGGTACAGTCTCACGTGTGATTTCTCCATCGTTCACCCAAGTACTTTATGAAGTCTAAATTTATTTAATATTTGTTGACCGGGAAAGTCCGACTAGGACAGAGCCTATTTTCAGCAGAGACCCGGGGAGAAATGCTCTAGGTGCATGTCTTTGGAATGTGAGAGGAAACTGGAGCGTCTGGATGAAACCCATGTGAATGCAGGGAGGACATGCACACTCTACACAGAAGGCACCCTAGCCGAGAATCAAACTGCAGAACCGCTGCACCACTGCACAGCCCAATTACAGTAAACGTTAATTACCTGCGCCTTTTTGCTGAAAAATGACACTTCACAATGTATTTAACAGTAAAATTGCATTCCAAAACCTTTTCAATGCAAAGAACATAAATTGCCAAAAAGTGATAAGGGTACAACTTTCGAGACAATGGCCTCCAGTAAAAGTGTTAATGTGTGTTTCTTTACATTTTATGTGCAGTCAGATAGGTCACTTAAAACTTGCATGGAATCACCAAATTCATCTATTTGAACTGTTCCACGTTTTAAACACCCAAACCATTTAAATTGCTTATATATTTAAATTAATAATTAGGTTGACCCATTAAATGCAGTAAAATGTTATATAAGGAATAATACTTTGTACTCACTTATCTTTTTACTCAAAAGTTCTCTTTATGCCTGTTTTAGCTGGAGATTTATGAGATCAAGCTCTAACACATAGCCTAAATGATGAAACAAGCTACAGAATAAATCACTTGTAAAAATGACTTACCCTGGCTTTCCTTATCATGATGAATTGCAACATTTTATTAAGCTGTTGTCATTCTTTGTTAGATTTATTTGCATATTTAGTCAAAATATAATGTCATAAGCAGTTAAAAATTAGAAGCATTTGCACAGACAATAAGAAGAAAGTTGTGGAAATTGCAGCAATTTCCACTGGCCCTGTTCATAATTTCCAAAATAAGTCATCATCCCCTTTAGTGCCATGCCTAGTCTATTTGTACTCCCACTGATGACCATGTTCTCCTCCTTTACATTTATGCTAACCTCCAGAAGAGTACATAATAGACATGGTGATGCTTTGTTTAAATGTTTTCTTTCAAAGGTTTGGATTTTTTGCTGCCCATTGAAATTAGATCGCAGCAGTATGCTTGTGTATATACAAGAAATTACGGAGTTCCAGGATTAAGAACAACTCTGTGAATGCACACAAATAATCACTTAATAGCAAAACAAATATGCAAATATATGTGCATAACTCAATCTCTGAAAAAAACTGTCATTAGGCTTATGATGCTTACCCAAAAGAATCTCAGATCCAGTACTGTATTCCTTGTATCCCTTTTACCACTATACTACTGTCTCAGTGCTAACCTAAGTACCTATTGTCTGCAGGTCACTACTTACTCTCAGCTATATAACTCACTTGCTCCCTCAGCACTCTTTTTACTTTTCTAAGTTATCTAACCTACTTGGCTTTTTTATTTCCATTTTTAGTCAAATCTTTCTATACCTTCCTCTCAGATTGAATATTTCCTGCCACCTTTGTCCTCTGAGCATATAACTGGTCTGGCCGTAACCTTACCTCTGTTATCAGTTGTAATATCTAACTTGAGTATGAATGAGCAAACAACTCCTTTTACCTTAGCCAACAGGCTAACAGGACACTGCAATGTGTAACAGCATGTTCAGATTTCTCTAGATTACATAGATTTCCTCTTACTTGTAGCAAGTATAATTAGATGTTATTGATTTTTGTTATTTTAGACTTTTAGACTTTAATAAATTTGTTCACCCACCCCTTTGAATATCTTTTCCAGTATGTCTCTCTTTCTCTCAATCTCTCTCTCTCTCTCTCTCATTTTAGTTACCTTCATACAGTGAATATAAGGAATAATCCATATTAATGCAAGGAACCTGGATATACTATAGCTCTGTTTAATACAATTCTCAATTTTGTTATGCTGTACTACTTATAACTATTTTGTGTTTGTCTTGCTATCGGTTATGTACCCATAATGTTTTATTTTGACAAAATGTATTGCTTTTACTCTCTGCTGTTATTTTTGTACCCCTGATGGTCTGGTAAGAAACGTTACATCGTATTACTGACTGTATTGTGTGTTTCTGAAGATTTCTACATGCTTTTTCCCTATAAGTGGGTACTGGATGAATATAACCTACTTGGGGGTGAAAACTTGAATAAATAAAAAATAGCATGATTAGAATATAATTTTTACTCATATGGGCAGCTTAAAACTGCTTCTCTTATAAAGACACGATGACCTCCTTGAAAAGGGCATTAAAAACTTGAATATATGAGGATGCAATACTATACGGGTCCCCTAATAAGCATATATTATATTGTATTTCCTGTAAATGCTAGGCCTGAAGCATATGTACATGCATGGAAATTTGTAGTAAATTCAGAGTGTATCCCTTTTCTGATGCACAATTTAAAACAGAACAATAACAGGATACTTTATTCTCTACTTCTGCATTATTTTGTCAGACTACTTTTTAAGTTTTTACTTTAGTCCTATAAAGTGTGTGATAGCCCATTTCACCTATCCAGTTAACAAATTAAATATTTTATAGTATGTTCTTTCACACATTTCTTAGGCTAGAGTTCACCTGTGCTCCTACAGGTGAGTTTGGTCATCACAGAAATGCTGCTTTCAGTGCCAGAGTTGCTACAACTCATCTTCTCCAATGGCTTTTTGCTCGCATGCATACCCAGATTCAGGCAAAGCAACATGCTTCCACAATAACTCCATGATCACAAGTATCCGGGTCTTACACCACCAGCAACCTGCTATTCTACTCAGAACAAGCCAGCGCAGTGTCCATTTAGTAATAATACTGCACCTTCCACCTCTCTTCTATGTGTTTCAAAAAGTGAGTGCAACATTTTGAGATTTACAGTCTTGAGAGGCTACCTCAGGTGTACTTCAGTCCAGGTCTTTTTTAACACAGGGAGCTTCTTCTTGGCCGAATCACTACATTCAGATACATATGTAAAGCTCTAGATTTCTTTTGGGACCCAAAGGTGACAGTTCACATCAGTACCCAGACAAATGGTCAATCGGTAAGTTAATATATCTGTAAAGGTACTTACAGCAGTACTTACTATTGCATTGTTTCTTTTAATTGAATGATTTTAATTGGATTAATTAAATTGATTGAATGTTTTAGAAATGCCTATATATATTTGAATTCAAAGCTGTTGGTTGTAAGGATCTGAAGAAGCGTGTCTTGGTACACGTGAAAGCGCTTGTCTTTTTAAATTAAATATTTTCATCCATTTATTGTGGTGGTCGGCTTCCAGTTTGTTTCTACATTTGCTTTTCTTATTTCTGGAGCAGACCTTTGGGCTATAGCGACTGTGTGTTCTTGGATATATATTTTTTTTTTGTTGTTTCGAGCCGCTTAAGCCACACGATGGATAACTCTTCTATAGAGCTTGATTTTGCACCGGAGAAGACAGACCAGAGGAGGAAATGGGAAACTGTTATGGACATACGAGATAATCCGTTCCTTGCTATGGAGCTTTTTGTAACTGATTCAAATGTTGAAGGTACCAGCAGTGATAACTTACATGAGTTTAATGTGAGTATAAAAGAGCTAGAGAATATGTTGTGCAAGCTACAGAGGTTTACTTGGCAACGAAGACATTTAGAAGCATGCTTGCACTTTAAAATAGTGCCGAGAGGGATGAGAGTTCTCTGCATGCCCACCTATGGCGACAGCCATCCGGACTTGTTGAAGAGGTGGCAGCAGTTGAACCTAGAACTAAGCTATAATTATATTAGACTATTGTTGGATTATTTTTCTCCCATAGAGAAAGAACTGAGCAATAAAGCTGAAGCTTTATATAATACTCTACATGACAAATTTAAAGGGGCTATGTACATGCAACGCATAGAGTCCCTACTAAATCAAACTTGTTCCTATGGGGAGAGATTGCAGCAAACTAAAATGCGTAAACTTCAACGAGACTACTTTGATTTTACGAACAGTCAAGTCTTCTTATGGCCGAAGAATAGGAATGTCAGAGAGACTGGGTTTGCAACCAATACTAACGCTGATGTTTTTAACACTGAAGCACCTGCTTCTACTACAAGCCAAAGTGACACTACTGCTTTAAATGATCTGCCTGCAGCTCCAGGGGTGATGATGTCATCAGCGAGAGTCTCCGTTACCCCTACAACAGATTCGGACTGTACGCCACCGCCGAACCAGTTAGCTCTACCACGCTCCACTATGAATAACACTGGAGCTAAACCGAAGATAGCACAGACCCATATAGAACGTTTTTTACCCCTTCCAGTACAGAGCCAATATGGAATGAGAGGGAGGTCCGACAGCAGAGACAGATTCAAGAGGAAGCTATCGGGAGAACAACAGGGTCGGAGAGGCCGATGGAGGAATGGAGCAACTTAATAGTTAATTTACCCAGGTACATTTTGACACCAATGGACTGTGAGTTATTGAACAAAGGTTTGAACTATATACCTGCTCAAATTAGCAATGTATCTGAAATTTTGAAGGACTTGAGACTTTTTTTACGTAGTATTTCTTTGAAACTGCTTTTTAATAACAAGAAGGCTTTACATGATGTTTCTGATAATACTACTGATGCTTGTTTTAGAAAAAAGAGCACTTTTACGCCTGCTTTAACTCCTGTAGCTGAATGTTTTTTGAAAATTTGTGAAGATGACTTGTACAAATATTATTATGATTTCAGACACAATGCATTGTTTTTTAATACATACACTACTGAATGGGATAGGATTTACTCTCTGAAACGAAATAATGACTTGGTGATTAAACCAGCAGACAAGGGGGGAGCAATAGTTCTACTCGATACTAATGTATATGTAGATGCGATGTTTGCACTTTTGAAGGAATCCAACACTTACAAACCCATTGGTCATTTAGAACTTACCAAAATCATTTATAAAGTACATCAAGAACTTTATGAATACTTAATGTGCAGGCAGATAGATTATGATTTGTATCAATATTTCTTTATTGAAAAACCTCGAACACCGTACATTAAAGGTTTGCCGAAAATACACAAAGGCCTGTACCCACCACCTATGAGACCTATAGTAGTGGGACAGGGCTGGGTCACTGAGACATTGTCAGTCTTTTTAGAGAAAAAACTCAGACCTTTGGTTAGTGAGACAACATCTATCTTGAAGGATACCTATGAGTTGCTTGATTGTATAAGTAACTATTCCCATGCAAATATGGATGAACTACTTTTTGTGACCTTGGATGTAAAGAACTTGTTCACTGCCATACCCAATAACTTTGGCCTAGAAGCTCTGAGGAATATTATAAATAAGAGCCAGAAGTTCAACACTAGTGAAGAGGGACTATTGTGTGCCATCATAGAACTTGTTTTGACTAACAATGTTTTCAAATTCAGTGACCAACTATATTTGCAGCAATGGGGGGTAGCCATGGGCACCCCCTGCGCCAATACTTACGCGAATTTAGTGATGCTGTATTGGGAGCAGATGTTTTTATTTACACACGATAGTTTTAAGAAAATCAGTCTTTATAAACGATTTGTGGATGACGTTCTTTTATTTTGGCATGGGAGTAGACTGGAGCTTCTCATCTTCATAGAGCAGTTAGAATCCACTACTGACTTTCTGAGTTTTACAATAAGTCATGACTCACACAGTATAGATTTTTTAGATGTGAGGTTATACAAGAACACAAATAAGGAGATTGAGACAACCATTTTCAGGAAGGAATGTTGGAGAAACACTTTACTTCAATTCAACAGCATGCATCCTAGATATGTGTTTGATAGCATAATGAAGAGCCAATTCATTAGAATTAAGAGGTTATGTCACAATAGTGTCGAACTCAATAAACAGGGTGATTTTCTAGAACAATGTTTTTTGAGTAGAGGCTATGATGAAGAAAAGGTTAGGAAGATTAAGAACCAGATTTTATGTGATGAGCAGACTGCTAATATTGGAAACTATACTGGAATGTCTAGGTATCATGGCAAGAAGCTCTTTGACAATTCCAGAGTCAGAATCAATCTTAGATACACCAGTGATATTCACCACATCAAAGACATAATTTTCAGTAATTGGCATATTCTTCTGACTGACCAACGGTTAGCAGCATTGGTGGGCTCCACACCATCATATACATTTCGTAATAGTAAGAATCTCAGCAGGCTTTTATGTATAGAGTTGAATACTGTTAGTAAGAACACAAGTATTAACAGGAACATGAGGACAGGAACCTTCCCTTGTAGCAAGTGCAGTATATGCACTTTGATTACAACAGTTCAAGTGTTTGAGCATCCAGTTTTGAACTATAGGTTCGAACCCCATCAAACTGCTACATGTGTAAGTAAGAACCTTGTTTATTTGGCTACCTGCCAGAGGTGTACAGCGTTCTATGTAGGAATGACTACTAGAACCTTGAGAGAGAGGGTATTGGAACATGCCCTAGATGTCAAAAAGTGTGATACCAAGAATGCCTTGGCTAAACACATCTCTAACAATTCAACACATTCATTTGTATTCAGAGTTTTACAAACAGTTTTACCCAACTCCAGAGATGGAGATAATTTTAATGATTTAGAATTAGTGGAACTTTCTTGGATTTTTAAACTTAAAGCGCACTATGAACCAGGTCTGAATCAATATGTCAGCATTAGGGCTCCTTTAAAAGGACGTAGTGCCAAGTGATTTTTAATTTTAGAGATTGAGAGTACATACACACTAAAGTCTTCATACCATCTAAATATTTCATGTACAGACTCTGGCAAGCATTTTTATATATTGTTGACATGAATATAGTGTCAGTCAACATAGGCTAACATGTTTTACATGTCTTGCTAGAATATATTAGCTAGTCATACCTTGATTCATTGTTACTTTATGTACTCATGTTCTAAAAATATATTTTATATAAAAATATATGTTTATACACTTCCATACATACAAAATTAAAAATTCTTCATGTTGTTTATTTCAATGGTTTATATATTCCAACAACTTAGATTTTGACTTTGCTTATGAGATTTTTGTTCTGCATATGAGATTAAGTTACCCTTATTTATTCATATGTTTTTATATTTGGCTGTACTGGCATTTACAGTGCTCGTCTGATTTTGCTGCCCAACATCAAGTGAGTCACATATATGGATTTATATTTATTTACATTTGTATTTACATATTTATATTCATTTGTTTATTCATATTTGTATTTATATATTCATATTCACATATTTATATTTATATACATATTCATACTTACATATATGCTATGCCTCTATAACAATTGATGGTTTATTTAATATATGTTAAGTTTTGAATAAGTGTAGTAACACCATATTATCGTTCTACAGATTTTGCTATCTAAGCATTCATTCATTATCAACATTTTCATACATATATTATACATTTACAGGATATATTTTGATATATAGTTCTCAGAATTTAAATTTATATTTATACTTATAAGAGATGAACACATAAGAGTTTTGTAGGATATATTGCTTTACAATTTGTTGTTGCCTTTTTAACTTCCTAACTGTTTAATTTTATCATTTATACACAAGCAGCAGTACTTACTATTGCATTGTTTCTTTTAATTGAATGATTTTAATTGGATTAATTAAATTGATTGAATGTTTTAGAAATGCCTATATATATTTGAATTCAAAGCTGTTGGTTGTAAGGATCTGAAGAAGCGTGTCTTGGTACACGTGAAAGTGCTTGTCTTTTTAAATTAAATATTTTCATCCATTTATTGTGGTGGTCGGCTTCCAGTTTGTTTCTACATATCTGTAAAGGTGCTTGATATTCCAGCAGTAAGTGGGAGTGTAGAGGGCTCTAATGACTGACAAACTAGCTACAGGTGTTCTCCTTTTTCCATCTGCTGCTCCTCATAATCCCCTTGATTCCCCACAACAATGTAATTTTAACATCTACAACTATGGCAGGAGGAGGTAAGTGCAATTGAAGGTGACTGAAAGTCATTGGAAGGATTCTCATGTTCGCTGGACTATCATAAAAGGCAACTCGCATGGGCGGTGCTGTGGTGCAGTGGTAGCATTGTCGCCTCACAGCAAGACATTCTCCAGTTCAATTCTCAGCTGGGGTGTCTTCTGTGCGGAGTCTGCATGTCTTTCCTGTATTCATCTGGGTTTCCTCCCACGTTACAAAGACATGCATCTGGAGTGTTTTTCCCTGGGCCTCCTCTGAAAATTGGATTCATTCCAAGTCAGACTTTCCCAGTTAACAAATGTTAAATCTAAATAAACAAAATAAAACTCATCATTTACCACAAACATTTTTCTTTTTAACTCTGGCCACACCATCCCACAAGCACAAGTGTGTATGATTTGGCAGCTAACACAGACCATGAAGAATAAGTTAAATATATATTTAATACATCAATTACTTTAATTAATTTATCAAAACAAATATTGCTTATCCAGAAAGATAAAGAACCTGCAGCAGAAAAATCCAATAGGACAAGCTGCCCATGAATTTAAATATTTTGCAGTTTTAACCTGTTTTGAGTTATGCATCATTGTATTTTGCATCTTTGCAGTTTAGTGGATATACAGTATTATAACTTCTGAAATAATTCTCATACCTCCAAGGCCACTCTGGTGCTATAGGTTTAATTAGTATCCTGGATGACTGATGGAGTGGAAGAAAGATATGGGAATTACCATCGCAGAGAGAGAGGTAATGTGGCATCTCCTGTGATAATCCCTTGTGGAGGCCGGAGACATCTCATGATAGGAGGTGTGGCTCAAAAGAGGAGGTGGGGTAGACATAGCTGAGCCACCACAAAGATGGATGATACACTGTAACACCCCCTTTGCATGGCTGCCACTTGGATGTAACCACATCATTGTATGGGGGGAATGAGTAAGACATAAGCAAAAAATCCCCCCATGGATGTGGATGGCCAAGACCCTCAGGACACCCTTATTTTCCATGACCAGATTAGCAATGCCAGAAGAATGATGTAAGAGAGAGGACACAAAAAAATACTGTATGTCCAGTAAAAATAGGTTATACCTTATCAGAATGTCCCCATCTACAAGCACAAAATAAAACTACAACTAATAAATAAAATATGTCTGTCTTCCATCAAATAGATTTGCATTCTATCTACACAAAGTGGTTTTCCAGTATTGTATATTTTAAGGTCTGTTCATATCTTCAACACTCTTGAATCAGTTTAAACAAAAATAGTGCCAGTCCCATCTGGAGCTCTGCTAAAAGAACACATATCAACTATCCTTAACATAATGCAACTTAATTCTGATTGGAAGTTATTCTGCAGGGGATATTTCCATTGATAATTGATAGTAAGTTAACTTAGCTATGTACCAACACCAGGGGCAGCCCATGCTATTGGACTGCTGGACTGCAGCCCACTCAGTTGTAAAATAAAGAAATAAAGAAAATAAAAGAAAAATAATAAAAGAAAAAGAAAAGATAAAAAATTAAAAAATTGTGGACTTTCGCACATGTGCACTAGTCTGGACTGCTGCTGAGACAGTCAGGAGCATGCGCAGACTGTCTCAGCAGCAGTCCAGACTGGGAAACATGAAAAGCAGAGCTCCCAGAAGTCTATGCAGTTTTAAACTGCATAGACTGTCGCTGGGAACAGATCGGACCCGGACTGCAACGTCGGCAGGCTGGAGTCTCATCTGGGATCTCATGGTGAATGTGCTCCAGAAGTCTCGTCGGGGATCTCGCAGGGATGTGCTCGAAAGCGCCAGCCCAGCTATATGGATCATGGACAGCTATGAAGGGAACTACTATGGAAGGTAAGAGGGACAAAGGGTAAGGGTGTGTGTGTGTGTGTGTGTGTGTGTGTGTGTGTGTGTGTGTGTGTGTGTGTGTGTGTGTGTGTGTGTGTGTGTGATTTCAGTTTTTCTAAGCCTCAAAGCTCGATAAAATAAAATGTTCTCCTTCCAGTTGGCGGCATTATTACATTGTCCAACAAAACTTGTGTCAGCTCCTTAAACAGTTGTGCTGGTCTTATTAGTTGTTGCAGGTGAAAAATATAATGGACACTCCTTTATTAAAGAGTTTCTTTTCCAAGTAACTTGGGGATGGGACTGGAATTGAGAAGAACACTAAGTAACATGAGGTGTATACAGAAGAGAATATGGTAAAACTCCTCACTGGGGTCCACTTTTAAGATGGTTACTCTGTCAGGGCTAACACATTCCATTCTTAGTGTATAATGAAAGGACAGGGAGATGACAATGTGAAGCACAGGGCTCACACTACAAAATGGTCGCAGGTGTTTCCCTGCATCTTATTTGTGCATACTTGTTAGAGGAGGAAAAACAACATGAAGCTATGAGAATAAAATTATGATTTCTGACTAAACAGGGTGGGGGGGTGTAAATGCCCCAGTTGTTATATACTGGTAGCTAGAACAGACACATGGTGCAGTGGTAGGCAATACCTCAGGCTTGAACCCTGTACCTTGTATGCAAGTGTTAAGGACCTGAATTCCCTACCCAGCACCACTTGTAAAAAAATTGCAGATTTTTGCCTCATATTTGATCTGATCTGATCCTCATGTTATATGTGGTTTCTAAATGTTGCAATGCTTGATATTTGATGGTGCAGTAGTAGCATTGTTGCCTCACAGTCACAGGTTCTCAAGTTTGATTCTTGGCTGGGGTGCCTTCCGTCTGGGGTCTGCATCTTCTCCTTGTGTTTGTGTGGGTTTGCTTTTGTGTCCTCCCATGTTACAAAGACATGTCTGCATTATTTCTTCCTGGGCCTCTGCTGAAAATTGTTTTTTTGTTCCAAGTCAGACTGTCCTGATTAACAAATGTTAAATAATATTGACAGGCATTTGAATTTCAGACTTCAGGTTTCTGAATGTTTAATTCCTTACAGATTTGATGGTGCAGTGGTAGCATTGTTGCCTCACAGCTATAGCTTTTTCTGGTTTGATTCTTGGCTGGGGTGCCTTCTGTATGGAGTCTGCATCTCATTCCTGTTTTTGTGTGGATTTGCTCTGTTATCCTGCCATTTTACAAAGACATGTGTCTGCGGTATTTCACCCTGGGTCTCTGCTGAAAATTGTTTTTGTTCCGTCAGAAGTAAAATTGACAGGCATTTGAATTTCAGACTTCATATTTTTCAGAAAATACATAGTAACACAACCTTTTATTCTAACAATTTTCTAAGTTTATAAGATGAATATTTGAAATTTGTCCTTATTTTTGGGACTGTATTACCCCATTATTGGCTTTGTCCAGGTTTTTTGTGCTAAGGTTGACAGCTATGGCAAGAACTGAATTCACTGAATATGTTTGAGGGCTGTATTCCCTCATTACTGGGTTTGTCCAGGTGTTTTGTGCTAAGAGGTTGACAGCTATGGTGAGAACTGAATTCATTAAATGATAGCCGTTTAAGTTTCAGTCTTCCGCTCTTTCACAAAGCAGCTGATTTGGCATAGTGGTATGTTGCTCTGACTGTTTTGCACAGGGACATTGGTAGTAAAATGTATGGTGGTAACACAGCATTTTTCTTTCACAAAGCAGCTGATTTGGCATAGTGGTATGTTGGTCTGACTCTTTTGCACAGGGACCTTGGCAGTAAAATTTATGGCGGTAACACAGCATTTTATTCTAGCAACTTTCCAAGATTATACAAGCAATGTTTAATGTGTCCCTGGTTTTTGGGCTTTTGACCCCCCCCCCAATAAATTTGGCTTTTTCCAGATTTCTTGTGTTGCGAAGTTGAGATGCAGTTGAGTATTGAGTAGATTTTACAAGGAGCTGAGAGCTGCAGGGGAAGAGAAGTTTAGTGCTGCTTATGTAAAGTCAGCTTGCATTGTTAATAGCACAACAGGTTGTGTACTTGTTTTTGATGCAGAAGGTTGTTGGTTCTACTCCCACAACGGGTGAATGCTGCCATACTGAAAAAGTTAAGATACTAACTATGAGCCTGTTTATCGGTTTGCTATCTATTTCCTATTGCAATATTACTAGCTTATCATTTTTTAAAGTAATATAGGCAATTTATTCCTTAGGGGCATCAGACATTTTATTTTTCGATGAAACCATGAAATATAAAGGTATTTGCTAGCAGCAACCTCTTTATTAGTTACAGATTTATTTAATGTGGAATTATTTAGATGACTTTTTTACTTCTTCAGAGATTGTGCAAATTTACTGATAATGGTGGACTGTAGAATTGTGCATATTTACTGATAATTGTGGACTGTAGAATTGTGCATATTTACTGATAATGGTGGACTGTAGAAGTTTGAGTAGACTTTTATGATGGAAATGTTCTAAACTGGGCAGTTTTGCCATTATGGGTGCATGCATTTTGTTTCATTGTTTACTGGAAAGATGTTCTGAATTGGGCAGTTCTGCCACTGGTAAAATGTATTTTCTTTGAATGTGGGTTACAATGCTGTTTCAATGAATGTGAGTTTCAAGGACAGCGAAGTTTTAATGCTAAGTTTGTTTAGCAGATGTCTTAGTGTTTGTGCTGTAAAATGCAAAATAAAACTTTCAAATGAAGTTCAAATCATCATAGAAGTAAATCAGTATGCACATTAGTGTTTATGGTAAATGGAGTGAAATAGTCAAGTAATGGATCATTGGAATGGCTGCAGGGGGAGGCTCCATTCGGCCATGATTTTGAGAGGGGGAAGGGTGGCAAACTTAAAGACAGCCCCAGCTGAACTATACCTTCCAACTGTCCAGATTTGCAAAGAATCAATAGATTTTTGCTTCTTATTTTTGGTTTGTTCCTCATAAAATTTGTGGTTTTCTGGCAAATCATTTAGGAATTAAGTCACTAAATAATGACACACTGAGTTTCAGACTTCATAACCTTCAGAAAAATGCATGCTAAAGTAAGACCCGTTGTTCTATCAACTGTCTCAGTTTATACAAGAGCAATTTTTAGTATTGTTTATATGTTCCCCCAATATATTTGGCCTTGTCCAGATGTATTGCATTAACAGGTTTAGAGGTACATGCAAATAAATTGTTTTATAGAATTAGGCATAGCCAAACCTCTCAACTGTCCCTGATTTTGGCTCAAAATGTTGCCCTTCCCCCTAATAATCCCTCTGCAAAAATAGCAATTTTGGAAGAAAACATGGAGGGTTTACAATTAAGAAATAACTGTCATAATCAGAGTTATAGATTACTTTTATTTCAGAAATGCATGTAGATTCTTTTATTTTGTCAGCTGCTCAAGTTAGCAGTACTAATATTAAAGTGGCCCTTCTTTGACAGGTTCCCAGCTGTATTGTGTGGCTGTTTTATATTTTTACATCACATTTTTGGTCCATTTTTCATAAAATTGTGTTTTTTTTTGGCAAAATTGTGTTTTTTTGGCAATTTAGTGACAAATCATTAAAGACTGAAGTTAGAAAATAATGACAGACATTTGAGTTTCAGATTTCATACCACTCAGAAAATTCATACTAATGCAAGACCTATTCTATTATCTTTCTAAATTTATAAGAGCAATATTTAAAAAATTGTTCTTATTTTTGGGCCTTTGTTCCACTTCTTTGTATGGCTTTGTCCAGATTTCTTGCTCTGAGGTTGAGAGGTATGACAAATGTGCCAGGGCCATCACAGTCAGCCAGAGACATTTCAAATTGTAACATACTTCTTGCACCCCACTCCCCCATGTAGTGACTCTGGATGTGTCAAAGCAAGGCAAGGAGTAGTTATGCAGTTTAAATGTGCAGAGTATCCCCCCCATCCAAGGTAAACACAAGTACTAGAGTGGCTTTTCATCTGTCCTTGATTTTTGCAGAATGGTCTGGTTTCTGTCATATTTTTTGTACTGTTGATTTATGCTTATTACTCAAAGTGCCTGTTGCTCTGTGTTTAAGTAGCAGTACTTTAATGACCATCAGGTAAGCTTGGTTGAGATCGTAAGATGCAAGTAAGCTTTAATAAGCATACTGTTAAAGAATTGCCAACATTGAAAGCCTTTCTGTTGTTACCATGTAGAGAATACATAACTAGATAATGTATAAGCCTTGGGTATTGAAATGCATATGACAGTATTTGTAATAAAGGACAGATTACATTATTTTAAGAAGCTCATTACACTTGGAGACTTCCAGTCATCTCTGCAGGCTTTATCCATAAACTAAACAAAATGCCAATCGTGTGGTCCATTACCTGTACAGTAATCCTTTTAAGCAATGTATCTTGAGCTTATTTCTTGTTTGCTTTTCATTTTTTACTTTGATCATGCTTTCCCCATGAAACAAGTAGATAGTTGCCGGGCAGCAGGTCTTTTTTTGGATAAGAAACATTTTTACAAGTGGGGGCATCAGACATTTCTACTTTCAGCATGTTACTTGGTACTTTAATAAAGCTGAATATAAATTATAATTAGAACTGCAGTGCAAGAAGTGGTTTGAGTTGAATGCTACTTGATTTTGACTGGCATTCCATTAATTTATTTAAAAACTAATTTATTTTTTCATGCCTCACAACATTTTTGCTTCCATCTAGATATTAAGTAAGCTGTCATGCAGCCAATGCATTGAAATATGTTTATTCTTCTACACTTCATTTTGTCTTGATTGGACTCTCATAATGACAGTTTGGCACCCAGGGCACTGTGTATTTAGTTAGTTTTTGTGGTTTTGAGCATAGCTCCTCCCCTTTCTGGTTGGCCACACCCCTTCCCATTGACCCCACCCATTCAGCTATCTCCTGCAGGCCCCCTTTGATTTGAAGTCACCAGCCACCACTGACCAACACACCTTCACTTTAATGGCAATCTACTTCTGATAAACTAGGCTATATGACTGCATGTGCTGCGGATATGTCCATATCTTGATAAATTCTTGAAGGCAGTTAAGTCCAGTTGTCAGAAAAATGATCTCTAGACTTCACTCTTAACTTCCATTAGTTTCTTAGTGGCACTTTAGCACAAAGCATTAAGGTTATAATCTGCTGACTTACTTCATTATATAACCTAGAGTTTGAGTCCCTCATTCTCCATTTTCCTATCATGTGACTCAAAGCAAATGACTTCAACAGAAAATGCTTCTGAGCTGACCCAAAATCAAGCACATGTGCCAAGTCCTTATACTATGCCCATCTTACTTACTAAATTCCCACTTACTCACATATACTAACCCCATCAAGTTAAAAAAAAATACTGCTTTTAAAATTAAAAATATTAACTAGTACTACCACTCTTCTAATTACAAATAATTACCATAAAACTGTGTAATTATTTAAACTACTAACAAAGTCTTCAAACTACTGCAGAAATATAACAATGTACTATGTATGCATTGTATTGTTTCAGACCACAACTGATTACCATGAAATGTATTAATTATTCTCATTATTAATGTTTTTTCTTTCAATTTTCCCTTGTACTTGTGCTGTCTTCATTCCTCTGCAAAACATGTATATTTGTATGTATTGTGATTTTTTTTTAAGTATAAGTACTGTCCACTAAGATCCATTAATAAAGCTCTAATCAAAGTAACCAGGAGTAAAAACAGCTCAGGTGACTCTTTATTCTCCTGCTACATTGCTAAACTGTGGAATGCCTCACCACTTGAAATTAGAACTATAACTAGCTTAAAAAACATCAAGCATCACATTAAAGCCCACCTCACCAATTCCTGGACTTGTACACGTACAAGGCATGGGTAGCCCAAACCATGGAACTAGCTGATTTTAACATTTTAATTGCATATGTAATGAGCATTGAATTTAAACCATATGACTACCTTATGTTGTTTTTTTTTTTCTCACTGTTAATATCTATCAGATTTTAAGTCTTCAATTTGCTATGCTACCTGTATATAAGACTAAGTATTGTAATTGCACTCTTTCTGTATACAACGTCACTACCTGCTACTACTGTAAGAACTGAATGAATGAATATCTGTTACTATTTTTTCTTTATTGTATTATACATTTTTCTTTCTACTAACAAAATAGTTTACTAACAATGGAGCTTTTCTCCCCGGGCCTCTGCTGAAAAAGGGTTTGATGCCCAGTCGGACTCTCCCAGTAAACAAATGTAAAATAAATCAAATGTAAAATAAAATAAATAAATAAAATAAATGTATCTGTAATTGTCTTTTTGTGAGGAGCTTTTCTCCCTGGGCCTCTGCTGAAAAAGGGCCTTTGGCCCACTCAGACACCCCCGGTTAACAAATGTAAAATGAATAAAGTGCTTTTGCCTGGTTAACAAAAAGTCTTTGTGTTGTCAGACCTAGAAGTAAAATTGTAGTATAAGTATCTTGTTATTTTAAAATGTAATAAGGAAGTCATGATGAAGAATTCAGTGCCACAGATACTACATTTTTCTGACCTTAAAAGTTGACTGTTTCCAAGTTACTAATGTGCTCTGCATAATGGAAGCCATTTGCAAATCATTAATGTTAGTACTTTCAGTCCCTATGATGGGAAAGAGGTAGGTGGTAAGTCTAAAGGTAGAAAACAGAGTCTTTTTTCACAGCCTATAGTACATACTTTAACTTCAGTACTTCAGGGGATACCTAGCTACAAATGTTGATATAATTCCTGTAATGGTATACAACATTAGTAAGGTAACAAAATTCTCCATGTGACATTTATGGAGTTAAACTCACTGTACAATAATGAAATTATGTGTATGTGAAATAAAACTTTTTGGGGACTCTGTCAAAATACTGTGTGCTGAAAATGTTATGCTCTGTATTTCTACTGAACACTAATCTGTGCACATTTCCTTTGTTTGTCCTTCACTTGTTCTACTTTCTCCATTTCCACCCTCTGCTGAGAAACCTTAAAAATAATAAGTTCATACTAATAACTTCATTCATGCTTTACCATTGCCGAGTAATTTTAGTTGTGTAACTACCAAAGCTGTCTTATAGGGGAAGTATGTTTTATGAAATGCAACCAAGTATTACAAAAAATAAAGATGTTTTTGTGCTAAACCTCTGGTTGCCACAATCAGCTGCAAGCAGTGGTCAGAGAAGGCTCTATGGTCAACAGAGGCCAGGCTGAAGACCTGGAAGTTGACTGAGGAGAAAGTACAACAGTTCAAGGAAGTACTCAGGACTCTAGCACCCCAAGAAGAGGAGGAAATAGATGGAGTTGAAGAAGAATGGCAGTGTCTCAAAACAGCATGTGTGAGGAGTACAGAACAGATATGGGGCAGAGCCAGCTATGGAAATAAAGTACATAAGGAAAGCTTGTGGTGGAATGCAGAAGTCCAGGAAGTCATCAAAACAAACAAGGAGTGCATAGAAAAGACCATCCAGGCTAGGAAGGAACACTAGTTGGCTAGCAAAAAAGCTAAGAAATGAGTTGCAATATCAAAGAATAGGGCATCAGAGGCACTCTACCAGCTTCTGGAAAGTGAATCAGTATGTGGTACAAAGAAACTATATCAGGTTGCAAGGTAAAGACAGAAAAATAAAAAAAAAGTCAGACATTTTTCATGAGGGATGACAGCAACAACATGCTCACCAGTCCACAGGACATCAAAGGCAGATAGCATGAGTATTTCTAGCAGATTCTGAATGAAGAAAACCTCACAAAAGCTGTACTGACCCAGAAATAGCCTAGGATGGGAGAAGAGGAGCCCACCCTAGAAGAAGTATGAATAGAACTAAGGAAAATGAAGTCAGCAAAAGCATCAGGGCCAGATGAGGTCACAGCAGATATGATAAAGATGCTGGGTGAGATAGGAGAAATGGCTCCTAGGGTATATATAACAGTGTGGAGAGAAAGGCATATCCCAGATGACTGGAGAATAAGTATGCTTGATGCTTGTGCCAATGTACAACAACAAAGGGGGCATCCACAACTGTGGGTAGTACAGAGGCATCAAACTCCTATTAGATTGCATGAAAGTTCTGGAGAGGGTGATTGATAAACGGATACACAGAGTAGTAGAATACAAGATGGGAGATGACTAGTTTGGATTCTGATCAGGATGCAGCACAACTGACCTGATGTTTTCTGTGAGTCTATTTAATTGAGAAGAAGCTAGAGATAAAAAAAAAAAAGTTCAACTGGGCATTCCTAGATTTGGAAAAGCATATGACAAGGTCCCAAGAAAGCTGAAATGGGCAACACTGTGGTGGTTCAAAGTCCCAGAAACATTGGTAGAATTAGTGAAGGCTATGTACAAGGACCACTAACTCGAGTATGAACAGTGTTCAGCCTCACAGAGGGGTTCCTAGTGGGAGTGGGTGTCACCAAGGTTCAGTTCTGAGCCCACTGCTGCTCACACTAGTGATGGACTACATTAGCAAACAGGTTAGAGGGGACAGATCAGCAAAGTTACTGTATGCAGAAGATATGGCATTACAGATAGACTCTGAGCAAGAACTTCAGCAAAGGATAGGAGAATGGAATGCAAAACTGAAGGCACACGGGATGAAACTAAGCACAGATAAGACAGTGGTCATGGCAGCAAATTGGGGAAATCAGAAGAAGCT